>NW_027515991.1:0-26092 GCF_048772815.1 Callospermophilus lateralis | reverse complement strand
TGAAACCTAAAAAATAAAAACTGCTACTGAAAACGAACGCATCAACCTAGAAGAACAAAATTTGGTGAGTCAAGTGGGATTTGTGTACCGATCATTACCACAAAGTATCATCAAGATTGGGTGAAAAAATATTTGCTGGTATTTCGGAAACTCGTAATTTCTTGGAAGCTTGGCAACCCCTCTCAATGAAAGTGCTTTTCCACTGTTGTGCCTGGGGCTACTTGAAGACGAAACAAACTATAGAGACGAAACAGAGAACTCCTTTATTTTGTCAAGTTTCAAAGAGCCACTACAAACCATGTTGGATTTAGAGTTCCAAATTCATCTATCTATATAGCAGAGAAGAGAGTGAAACCTAAATATAAAAACTGCTACTGTAGACGAACGCTTCAACGTAGAAGAACAAAATTTGGTGGGCCAAGTGGGATTTGTGTACCGATAATTAACACCACGTATCATCAACCTTGGGTGAAAAAATGTTTGCTGGTTTTTCGGAAACTCGTAATTTCTTGGAAGCTTGGCAACCCCTTTCAATGTAAGTGCTTTTCCACAGTCTCTGCTTAGGGCTACATGAAGCGGAAACAAATCATAGAGACAAAACTGATAACTCCTTTACTTTGTCAAGTTTCAAAGAGGTAGAACAAACCATATTGGATTAGAGTTCCAAATTCATCTATCTATATAGGAGAGAACAGAGGGAAACCTAAATATAAAAACTTCTACTGTAGACGAACGCTTCAACCTAGAAGAACAAAATTTGGTGAGCCAAGTGGGATTTGTGTACTGATCATTACCACCAAGTGTCATCAAGATTGCGTGAAAAAATATTTGTTGGTAGTTCGGAAACTCGTTATTTCTTAGAAGCTTGGCAACCACACTCAATGAAAGTGCTTTTCCACAGTCTGTTTTTAGGGGTACTTGAAGAGGAAACAAACCATTGAGACAAAACTGAGAACTCCTTTATTTTGTCAATTTTCAAAGAGCTACTACAAACCATGTTGGAATTAGAGTTCCAAATGCATCTATCTATATAGCAGAGAACAGAGTGAAACCTAAAAATAAAAACTGTTACTGTAAATGAACGCTTCAACCTAGAAGAACCAAAATTTGGTGAGCCAAGTGCGATTTGCGTACTGATCATTAGCACCAAGTATCTTCAAGATTCGGTGAAAAAATATATGCTGGTATGTCGAAAAACTCGTAATTTCTTGGAAGCTTGGCAACCCCTCTCAATGAAAGTGCTTTTCCAGAGTCTCTGCTTAGGGCTACTTAAAGCGGAAACAAATCATAGAGACAAAACTGAGAACTCCTTTATTTTTTCAAGTTTCAAAGAGCTACTACAAACGATATTGGATTTAGAGTTCCAAATTCATCTGTCTATATAGGAGAGAACAGAGTGAAACCTAAATATAAAAACTGCTACTGTAAACGAACGCTTCAAACAAGAAGAACAAAATTTGATGAGCCAAGTGGAATTTGTGGAGTTGAATTACCACCAAGTATCCTCAAGATTGGGTGAAAAAATATTTGCTGGTATTTCGGAAACTCGTAATTTCTTGGAAGCTTGGCAACCCCTCACAATGAATGTGCTTTTCCACTGTCACTGCGTAGGGCTTCTTGTAGCGGAAACAAATCATAGAGACAAAACTGAGAACTCCTTTATTTTGTGAAGTTTCAAAGAGCTACTGCAAACCATGTTGGATTTAGAGTTCCAAATTCATCTATCTCTATAGGAGAGAACAGAGGGAAACCTAAATATAAAAACTTCTACAGTAGATGAACGCTTCAACCTAGAAGAACTAAATATGGTGAGCCAAGTGGGATTTGTGTACCGATCATTACCACCAAGGATCATCAAGATTGGGTGAGAAAATATTTGCTGGTATTTCGGAAACTCGTAAATTCTTGGAAGCTTGGCAACCCCTCTCAATGAAAGTGCTTTTCCACAGTCTCTGCTTAGGGCTACTTGAAGAGGAAACAAACCATAGAGACGAAACTGAAAACTCCTTTATTTTGTCAAGTTTCAAAGAGCTACTACAAAACCTTGTTGGATTTAGAGTCCAAATTCATCTATCTATATAAAAGAGAACAGAGAGAAACCTAAAAATAAAAACTGCTACTGTAAACGAACGCTTCAACCTAGAAGAACAAAATTTGGTGAGCCAGGTGGGATTTGTGGACTTGTCATTACCACCAAGTATCATCAAGATTGGTGAAAAAATATTTGCTGGTATTTCGGAAATTCGTAATTTCTTGGAAGCTTGGCAATCCCTCTCAATGTAAGTGCTTTTCCACCGTTTGTGCCTGGGGCTACTTGTAGAGGAAACAACTATAGAGACAAAACTAAGAACTCCTTTATTTTGTCAAGTTTCAAAGAGCCACTACAAACCATGTTGTATTTAGAGTTCCAAATTCATCTATCTATATACGAGAGAACAGAGTGAAACCTAAACATAAAAACTGCTACTGTAAACGAACGCTTCAACCTAGAAGAACAAAATTTGGTGAGCCAAGTGGGATTTGTGTACTAAGCATTATCACCAAGTATCATCAAGACGGGGTGAAGAAATATTTGCTGGTATTTTGGAAACTCGTTTTTTCTTAGAAGTTTGGCAACCCCTCTCAATTAAAGTGCTTTTCCACCGTCTGTGCTTAGGGCTACTTGAAGAGGAAACAAACCATAGAGACAAAACTGAGAACTCCTTTATTTTGTCAAGTTTCAAAGAGCTACTACAAACCATGTTGGATTTAGAGTTCCAAATTCATCTATCTATATTGCAGAGAACAGAGTGAAACCTAAATATAAGAACTGCTACTGTAGACGAACGATTCAACCTAGAAGAACAAAATTTGGTGGGCCAAGTGGGATTTATGTACCGATCATTACCATCACGTATCATCAACCTTGGGTGAAAAAATATTTGCTGCTTTTTGGAAACTCGTTATTTCTTAGAGCTTGGCAACCCCACTCAATGAAAGTGCTTTTTCACAGTCTGTTTCTAGGGGTACTTGAAGAGAAAAAAATCTTTGAGACAAAACCGAGAACTCCTTTTTTTTGTCAAGTTTCAAAGAGGTACTACAAACCATGTTGGATTTAGAGTTCCAAATTTATCTATCTATATAGCAGAGAACAGAGTGAAACCTAAAAATAAAAACTACTACTATAAACGAACGCTTCAACCTAGAAGAACAAAATTTGGTGAGCCAAGTGGGATTTGTGTACTGATCATTATCATGAAGTATCATCAAGATTGGGTGAAAAAATATTTGCTGGTATTTCAGAAACTCGTAATTTCTTAGAAGCTTGGCAACCCCTCTCAATGAAAGTGCTTTTCCACTGTCTGTGCCTAGGTCTACTTGAAGACTAAACAAAACATAGAGACAAAACTGAGAACTACTTTATTTTGTCAAGTTTCAAAGAGCTACTGCAAACCATGTTGGATTTAGAGTTCCAAATTCATCTATCTCTATAGGAAATAACAGAGGGAAACCTAAATATAAAAACTGCTACAGTAGACGAACGCTTCAACCTAGAAGAAAAAAATTTGGTGAGCCAACTGGGATTTGTGTGCTGATCATCACCACCAAGAATCATCAACATTGGGTGAAAAAATATTTGCTGGTATTTCGGAAACTCGTTATTTCTTAGAACCTTGGCAACCCCTCTCAATGAAAGTGCTTTTCCACCGTCTTGCCTAGGGCTACTTGAAGAAGAAACAAATCATAGAGACAAAACTGAAAACTCCTTTACTTTGTCAGGTTTCAAAGAGCTACTACAAACCATATTGGATTTAGAGTTTCAAATTCATCTATCTATATAGGAGAGAACAGAGTGAAACTTATATATAAAAACTGCTACTGTAGACGAACGCTTCAACCTAGAAGAACAAAATTTGGTGAGCCAAGTGGAATTTGGATACCGATCATTAGCACCACCTATCATCAACATTGGGTTACGAAATATCTGCTGGTCTTTCGGAAACTCGTAATTTCTTGAAATAATGGCAACCCCTTTCAATGAAAGTGCTTTTCCACAGTCTCTGCTTAGGGCTACATGAAGCTGAAACAAACCATAGAGACAAAACTGAGAACTGTTTTACTTTGTCAAGTTTCAAAGAGCTACTACAAACCATATTGGATTTAGAGTTCCAAATTCATCTATCTATATAGGAGCGAACAGAGTGAAACCTAAATATAAAAACTGCTACTGTAGACCAACGCTTCAAACTAGAAGAACAAAATTTGGTGAGCCAAGTGGGACTTGTGTAACTGATCATTATCACCAAAATATCATCAAGATTGGGTGAAAAAATATTTGCTAGTATTTCAGAATCTCGTAATTTCTTAGAAGCTTGGCAACCCCTCTCAAAGAAAGTGCTTTTTCCACAGTCTGTGCCTGGGGCTACCTGAAGAGGAAACAAACCATAGAGATAAAATGAGAACTCCTTGATTTTGTCAAGTTTCAAAAAGCTACTACAAACCATGTTGGAATTAGAGTTCGAAATTCATCTATCTATATAGGAGAGAACAGAGTAAAACCTAAAAATAAAAACTGCTACTGTAGACGAACGCTTCAACCTAGAAGAACAAAATTTGGTGAGCCAAGTGGGATTTGTGTACGGATCTTCACCTCCAAGTATCATCAAGATTGGGTGAAAAAATATTTGCTGGTAATTCGGAAACTCGTTATTTCTTAGAAGCTTGGCAACCCCACTCAATGAAAGTGCTTTTCCACAGTCTGTGCCTGGGGCTACCTGAAGAGGAAACACACCATAGAGATAAAACTGAGAATTCCTTGATTTTGTCAAGTTTCAAAGAGCTACTACAAACCATGTTGGATTTAGAGTTCGAATTCATCTATTTATATAGGAGAGAACAGAGTAAAACCTAAAAATAAAAACTGCTACTGTAGACGAACGCTTCAACCTAGAAGAACAAAATTTGGTGAGTCTAGTGGGATTTGTGTACTGATCTAAAAACACCAAGTATCATCAAGATTGGGTGAAAAAATATTTGCTGGTATTTTGGAAACTCGTAATTTCTTAAAAGCTTCCTTGGCAACCTCTGTCAATGAAATTGCGTATCCATCGTCTGTGCCTATGGCTACTTGAAGAAGATACAAAAAATAGAGACAAAACAGAGAACTCCTTTATTTTGTGAATTTTCAAAGAGCCACTACAAACCATGTTGGATTTAGAGTTCCAAATTCATCTATATATAGCAGAGAACAGAGTGAAACCTAAACATAAAAACTGCTACTGTAGACGAACGCTTCAACCTAGAAGAACAAAATTTCGTGAGCCCAGTGAGATTTGTGTACCGATCTTCACCAACAAGTATCATCAAGATTGGGTGAAAAAATATTTGCTGGTAATTCGGAAACTCGTTATTTCTTAGAAGTTTGGCAACCCCTCTCAATGAAAGTGCTTTTCCTCCGTTTGTGCCTGGGGCTACTTGAAGAGGAAATAAACCATAGAGAAAATACTGAGAACTCCTTTATATTGTCAAGTTTCAAAGAGCCACTACAATCCATGTTGGATTTAGAGTTCCAAATTCATCTATCAATATTGGAGAGAAGAGAGTGAAACCTTAAAAATAAACTGCTACTGAAAACGAACGCTTCAACATAGAAGAACAAAATTTGGTGAGTCAAGTGGGATTTGTGTACTGATCGTAAAAACCAAGTATCATCAAGATTGGGTGAAAAAATATTTGCTGGTATTTCGGAAAATCGTTATTTCTTGGAAGCTTGGCAACCCCTCTCAATGAAAGTGCTTATCCACCCTCTGTGCCTACGGCTACTTAAAGAGGAAAAAAACCATAGAGACAAAACAGAGAACTCCTTTATTTTTGTGAATTTTCAAAGAGCCACTAAAAACCATGTTGGATTTAGAGTTCCAAATTCATCTATCTATATAGCAGAGAACAGAGTGAAACCTAAACATAAAAACTGCTAGTGTAGACGAACGCTTCAAACTAGAAGAACAAAATTTGGTGATCCAAGTGGGATTTGTGAACTGATCATTACCACCAAGTATCATCAAGATTGGTTGAAAAAATATTTGCTCGTATTTCGGAAACTCGTAATTTGTTGGAACCTTGGCAACCCCTCTCATGGAAAGTACATTTCCACAGTCACTGCTTT
This sequence comes from Callospermophilus lateralis, assembly GCF_048772815.1. Lineage (NCBI taxonomy): Eukaryota > Metazoa > Chordata > Mammalia > Rodentia > Sciuridae > Callospermophilus > Callospermophilus lateralis. Next base: position 19,947 of record NW_027515991.1, on the reverse strand, counting down.
GGGCTAATTGAAGCGGAAACAAGTCAAAGAAACAAAACTGAGAACTCCTTTATTTTGTCAAGTTTCAAAGAGCTACTACAAACCATGTTGGATTTAGAGTTCCAAATTCATCTATCTATATAGGAGTGAACAGAGTGAAACCTAAATATAAAAACTGCTACTGTACACGAACGCTTCAACCTAGAAGAACAAAAATTGGTGAGCCCAGTGAGATTTGTGTACCGATCTTCACCACCAAGTATCATCAAGATTGGGTGAAAAAATATTTTCTGGTAATTCGGAAACTCGTTATTTCTTAGAAGTTTGGCAAGCCCTCTCAATGAAAGTGCTTTTCCTCCGTTTGTGCCTGGGGCTACTTGAAGAGGAAATGAACCATAGATAAAATACTGAGAACTCCTTTATATTGTCAAGTTTCAAAGAGCCACTACAATCCATGTTGGATTTAGAGTTCCAAATTCATCTATCTATATAGGAGAGGAGAGAGTGAAACATAAAAATAAAAACTGCTACTGAAAACGAACGCTTCAACATAGAAGAACAAAATTTGGTGAGTCAAGTGGGATTTGTTTATCGATCGTAAACAACAAGTATCATCAAGATTGGGTGAAAAAATATTTGCTGGTATTTCGGAAACTCGTTATTTCTTAGAAGCTTGGCAACCCCTCTCAATGAAAGTGCTTTTCCACAGTCTGTGCCTGGGGCTACCTGAAGAGGAAACACACCATAGAGATAAAACTGAGAATTCCTTGATTTTGTCAAGTTTCAAAGAGCTACTACAAACCATGTTGGATTTAGAGTTCGAAATTCATCTATCTATATAGGAGAGAACAGAGTAAAACCTAAAAATAAAAACTGCTACTGTAGACGAACGCTTCAACCTAGAAGAACAAAATTTGGTGAGCCAAGTGGGATTTGTGTACCGATCTTCACCACCAAGTATCATCAAGATTGGGTGAAAAAATATTTGCTGGTAATTCGGAAACTCGTTATTTCTTAGAAGCTTGGCAACGCCTCTCAATGAAAGTGCTTTTCCACAGTCTCTGCTTAGGGCTACATGAAGCAGAAACAAATCAAAGAGACAAAACTGAAAACTCCTTTACACTGTCATGTTTCAAAGAGCTACTACGAACCATATTGGATTTAGAGTTCCAAATTCATCTATCTATATAGGAGAGAACAGAGTAAAACCTAAAATTAAAAACTGCTACTGTAGACGAATGCTTCAACCCAGAAGAACAAAATTTGGTGAGCCAAGTGGGATTTGTGTACTTGTCCTTACCACCAAGTATCATCAAGATTGAGTGAAAAAATTTTGGTGGTATTTCGGAAACTCGTTATTTCTAAATTCTTGGCAACCCCTCTCAATGAAAGTGCTTTTCCACAGTCTATGCCACGGCTACTTGAAGAGGAAACAAACCATAGAGACAAAACTGAGAACTCCTTTATTTTTTCAACTTTCAAAGAGCTACTACAAACCATGTTGGATTTAGAGTTCCAAATTCATCTATCAATATTGGAGAGAAGAGATTGAAACCTTAAAAATAAACTGCTACTGAAAACGAACGCTTCAACATAGAAGAACAAAATTTGGTGAGTCAAGTGGGATTTGTGTACTGATAGTAAAAACAAAGTATCATCAAGATTGGGTGAAAAAATATTTGCTGGTATTTCGGAAACTCGTTATTTCTTGGAATCTTGGCAACCCCTCTCAATGAACGTGCTTATCCACCGTCTGTGCCTACGGCTACTTAAAGAGGAAAAAAAACATAGAGACAAAACATAGAACTCCTTTATTTTGTGAATTTTCAAAGAGCCACTACAAACCATGTTGGATTTAGAGTTCCAAATTCATCTATCTATATAGCAGAGAACAGAGTGAAACCTAAACATAAAAACTGCTACTGTAGACGAACGCTTCAAACTAGAAGAACAAAATTTGGTGATCCAAGTGGGATTTGTGAACTGATCATTACCACCAAGTATCATCAAGATTGGTTGAAAAAATATTTGCTCGTATTTCGGAAACTCGTAATTTGTTGGAACCTTGGCAACCCCTCTCAAGGAAAGTGCATTTCCACAGTCACTGCTTTGGGCTACTTGAAGCGGAAACAAATCAAAGAGACAAAACTGAGAACTCCTTTATTTTGTCAAGTTTCAAAGAGCTACTACAAACCATGTTGGATTTAGAGTTCCAAATTCATCTATCTATATAGGAGAGAACAGAGTGAAACCTAATAATAAAAACTGCTACTGTAGACGAACGCTTCAAACTAGAAGAACAAAATTTGGTGAGCCAAGTGGGACTTGTGTACTGATCATTATCACCAAATATCATCAAGACTGGGTGAAAAAATATTTGCTAGTATTTCGGAACCTCGTAATTTCTTAGAAGCTTGGCAAACCCTCTCAATGAAAGTGCTTTTACACAATCTGCGCCTAGGGCTACTTGAAGAGGAAACAAACCATAGAGAAAAAACTGGGAACTCCATTATTTTGTCAAGTTTCAAAGAGCTACTACAAACCATGTTGGATTTAGAGTTCCAAATTCATCTATCTATATAGGAGAGAACAGAGTAAAACCGAAATATAAAAACTGCTACTGTAGACGAACGCTTCAACCTAAAAGAACAAAATTTGGGGAGCCAAGTGAGTATTGTGTAACGATCATTACCACCACGTATCATCAACATTGGGTGAAAAAAATATTTGCTGGTATTTGGGAAATTTGTAATTTCTTGGAAGCTTGGCAAACCCTTTCAATGAAAGTGCTTTCTCACAGTCTCTGCTTAGGGCTACATGAATCGGTAACAAATCATAGAGACAAAACTGAGAACTCCTTTACTTTGTCAAGTTTCAAAGAACTACTACAAACCATATTGGATTTAGAGTTCCAAATTCATCTATCTATATAGGAGAGAACAGAGTGAAACCTAAATATAAAAATTGCTCCTGTAGACGAACCCTTCAACCTAGAAGAACAAAATTTGGTGAGCCAAGTGGGATATGTGTACTGATCATCACCAACAGGTATCATCAAGAATGGGTGAAAAAATATTTGCTGGTATTTCGGAAACTCGTTATTTCTTAGAAGCTTGGCAACCTCTCTCAATGAAAGTGCTTTTCCACAGTCTGTGCGTAGGGCTAATTGAAGAGGAAACAAACCATAGAGAAATAACTGAGAACTCCTTTATTTTGTCAACTTTCAAAGAGCTACTACAAACCATGTTGGATTTAGAGTTCCAAATTCATCTATCTATATAGCAGAGAACAGATTGAAACCTAAATATAAAAACTGCTACTGTTGACAAATGCTTCAACAAAGAAGGACAAAATTTGGTGAGCCAAGTGGGATTTGGATACCGATCATTAGCACCCCGTATCATCAACATTGGGTGACAGAATATTTGCTGGTATTTCGGAAACTCGTAATTTCTTGGAAGCTTGGCTATCCCTTTCAATGAAAGTGCTTTTCCACAGTCTCTTCTTAGGGCTACATGAAGCGGAAACAAATCATAGAGACAAAACTGAGAACTCCTTTACTTTGTCAAGTTTCAAAGAGCTACTACAAACCATATTGGATTTAGAGTTCCAAATTCATCTATCTATATAGGAGCGAACAGAGTGAAACCTAAATATAAAAACTGCTACTGTAGACGAACGCTTCAACCTAGAAGAACAAAATTTGGTGAGCCAAGTGGGATTTGTGTACCGATCTTCACCACCAAGTATCATCAAGATTGGGTGAAAAAATATTTGCTGGTATTTCCAAAATTCGTTATTTCTTAGAAGCTTGGCAACCCCTCTCAATGAAAGTGCTGTTCCACAGTCTCTGCTTAGGGCTACATGAAGCGGAAACAAATCATAGAGACAAAACTGAAAACTCCTTTACACTGTCAAGTTTCAAAGAGCTACTACAAACCATATTGGATTTAGAGTTCCAAATTCATCTATCTATATAGGAGAGAACAGAGTAAAACCTAAAAATAAAAACTGCTACTGTAGACGAATGCTTCAACCTAGAAGAACAAAATTTGGTGAGCCAAGTGGGATTTGTGTACTTGTCCTTACCACCAAGTGTCATCAAGATTGCGTGAAAAAATGTTTCCTGGTATTTGGGAAACTCGTTATTTCTTAGAAGCTTGGCAACCCCTCTCAATGAAAGTGCTTTTCCACAGTCTATGCCACGGCTACTTGAAGAAGAAACAAACCATAGAGACAAAACAGAGAACTCCTTTATTTTGTGAATTTTCAAAGAGCCACTAAAAACCATGTTGGATTTAGAGTTCCAAATTCATCAATCTATATAGCAGAGAACAGAGTGAAACCTAAACATAAAAACTGCTACTGTAGATGAACGCTTCAAACTAGAAGAACAAAATTTGGTGATTAAAGTGGGATTTGTGAACTGATCATTACCACCAAGTATCATCAAGATTGGTTGAAAAAATATTTGCTCGTATTTCGGAAACTCGTAATTTGTTGGAACCTTGGCAACCCCTCTCTTGGAAAGTGCATTTCCACAGTCATTGCTTTGGGCTAATTGAAGCGGAAACAAGTCAAAGAGACAAAACTGAGAACTCCTTTATTTTGTCACGTTTCAAAGAGCTACTACAAACCATGTTGGATTTAGAGTTCCAAATTCATCTATGTATATAGGACTGAACAGAGTGAAACCTAGTAATAAAAACTGCTACTGTAGACGAACGCTTCAACCTAGAAGAACAAAATTTGGTGAGCCCAGTGAGATTTGTGTACCGATCTTCACCACCAAGTATCATCAAGATTGGGTGAAAAAATATTTGCTGGTAATTCGGAAACTCGTTATTTCTTAGAAGTTTGGCAACCCATATCAATGAAAGTGCTTTTCCTCCGTTTGTGCCTCTGGCTACTTGAAGAGGAAATAAACCATAGAGAAAATACTGAGAACTCCTTTATATTGTCAAGTTTCAAAGAGCCACTACAATCCATGTTGGATTTGGAGTTCCAAATTCATCTATCTATATAGGAGAGGAGAGAGTGAAACCTAAAAATAAAAACTGCTACGGAAAACGAACGCTTCAACATAGAAGAACAAAATTTGGTGAGTCAAGTGGGATTTGTGTATCGATCGTAAACAACAAGTATCATCAAGATTGGGTGAAAAAATATTTGCTGGTAATTCGGAAACTCGTTATTTCTTAGAAGCTTGGCAACCCCACTCAATGAAAGTGCTTTTCCACAGTCTGTGCCTGGGGCTACCTGAAGAGGAAACACACCATAGAGATAAAACTGAGAATTCCTTGATTTTGTCAAGTTTCAAAGAGCTACTACAAACCATGTTGGATTTAGAGTTCGAATTCATCTATTTATATAGGAGAGAACAGAGTAAAACCTAAAAATAAAAACTGCTACTGTAGACGAACGCTTCAACCTAGAAGAACAAAATTTGGTGAGTCTAGTGGGATTTGTGTACTGATCTAAAAACACCAAGTATCATCAAGATTGGGTGAAAAAATATTTGCTGGTATTTTGGAAACTCGTAATTTCTTAAAAGCTTGCTTGGCAACCTCTGTCAATGAAATTGCGTATCCACCGTCTGTGCCTATGGCTACTTGAAGAAGATACAAAAAATAGAGACAAAACAGAGAACTCCTTTATTTTGTGAATTTTCAAAGAGCCACTACAAACCATGTTGGATTTAGAGTTCCAAATTCATCTATATATAGCAGAGAACAGAGTGAAACCTAAACATAAAAACTGCTACTGTAGACGAACGCTTCAACCTAGAAGAACAAAATTTCGTGAGCCCAGTGAGATTTGTGTACCGATCTTCACCAACAAGTATCATCAAGATTGGGTGAAAAAATATTTGCTGGTAATTCGGAAACTCGTTATTTCTTAGAAGTTTGGCAACCCCTCTCAATGAATGTGCTTTTCCTCCGTTTGTGCCTGGGGCTACTTGAAGAGGAAATAAACCATAGAGAAAATACTGAGAACTCCTTTATATTGTCAAGTTTCAAAGGGCCACTACAATCCATGTTGGATTTAGAGTTCCAAATTCATCTATCAATATTGGAGAGAAGAGAGTGAAACCTTAAAAATAAACTGCTACTGAAAACGAACGCTTCAACATAGAAGAACAAAATTTGGTGAGTCAAGTGGGATTTGTGTACTGATCGTAAAAACCAAGTATCATCAAGATTGGGTGAAAAAATATTTGCTGGTATTTCGGAAAATCGTTATTTCTTGGAAGCTTGGCAACCCCTCTCAATGAAAGTGCTTATCCACCCTCTGTGCCTACGGCTACTTAAAGAGGAAAAAAACCATAGAGACAAAACAGAGAACTCCTTTATTTTTGTGAATTTTCAAAGAGCCACTAAAAACCATGTTGGATTTAGAGTTCCAAATTCATCTATCTATATAGCAGAGAACAGAGTGAAACCTAAACATAAAAACTGCTAGTGTAGACGAACGCTTCAAACTAGAAGAACAAAATTTGGTGATCCAAGTGGGATTTGTGAACTGATCATTACCACCAAGTATCATCAAGATTGGTTGAAAAAATATTTGCTCGTATTTCGGAAACTCGTAATTTGTTGGAACCTTGGCAACCCCTCTCATGGAAAGTACATTTCCACAGTCACTGCTTTGGGCTAATTGAAGCGGAAACAAGTCAAAGAAACAAAACTGAGAACTCCTTTATTTTGTCAAGTTTCAAAGAGCTACTACAAACCATGTTGGATTTAGAGTTCCAAATTCATCTATCTATATAGGAGTGAACAGAGTGAAACCTAAATATAAAAACTGCTACTGTACACGAACGCTTCAACCTAGAAGAACAAAAATTGGTGAGCCCAGTGAGATTTGTGTACCGATCTTCACCACCAAGTATCATCAAGATTGGGTGAAAAAATATTTTCTGGTAATTCGGAAACTCGTTATTTCTTAGAAGTTTGGCAAGCCCTCTCAATGAAAGTGCTTTTCCTCCGTTTGTGCCTGGGGCTACTTGAAGAGGAAATGAACCATAGATAAAATACTGAGAACTCCTTTATATTGTCAAGTTTCAAAGAGCCACTACAATCCATGTTGGATTTAGAGTTCCAAATTCATCTATCTATATAGGAGAGGAGAGAGTGAAACATAAAAATAAAAACTGCTACTGAAAACGAACGCTTCAACATAGAAGAACAAAATTTGGTGAGTCAAGTGGGATTTGTTTATCGATCGTAAACAACAAGTATCATCAAGATTGGGTGAAAAAATATTTGCTGGTATTTCGGAAACTCGTTATTTCTTAGAAGTTTGGCAACCCCTCTCAATGAAAGTGCTTTTCCACAGTCTGTGCCTGGGGCTACCTGAAGAGGAAACACACCATAGAGATAAAACTGAGAATTCCTTGATTTTGTCAAGTTTCAAAGAGCTACTACAAACCATGTTGGATTTAGAGTTCGAAATTCATCTATCTATATAGGAGAGAACAGAGTAAAACCTAAAAATAAAAACTGCTACTGTAGACGAACGCTTCAACCTAGAAGAACAAAATTTGGTGAGCCAAGTGGGATTTGTGTACCGATCTTCACCACCAAGTATCATCAAGATTGGGTGAAAAAATATTTGCTGGTAATTCGGAAACTCGTTATTTCTTAGAAGCTTGGCAACCCCTCTCAATGAAAGTGCTTTTCCACAGTCTCTGCTTAGGGCTACATGAAGCGGAAACAAATCAAAGAGACAAAACTGAAAACTCCTTTACACTGTCATGTTTCAAAGAGCTACTACGAACCATATTGGATTTAGAGTTCCAAATTCATCTATCTATATAGGAGAGAACAGAGTAAAACCTAAAATTAAAAACTGCTACTGTAGATGAATGCTTCAACCCAGAAGAACAAAATTTGGTGAGCCAAGTGGGATTTGTGTACTTGTCCTTACCACCAAGTATCATCAAGATTGAGTGAAAAAATTTTGGTGGTATTTCGGAAACTCGTTATTTCTAAATTCTTGTCAACCCCTCTCAATGAAAGTGCTTTTCCACAGTCTATGCCACGGCTACTTGAAGAGGAAACAAACCATAGAGACAAAACTGAGAACTCCTTTATTTTTTCAAGTTTCAAAGAGCTACTACAAACCATGTTGGATTTAGAGTTCCAAATTCATCTATCAATATTGGAGAGAAGAGAGTGAAACCTTAAAAATAAACTGCTACTGAAAACGAACGCTTCAACATAGAAGAACAAAATTTGGTGAGTCAAGTGGGATTTGTGTACTGATAGTAAAAACAAAGTATCATCAAGATTGGGTGAAAAAATATTTGCTGGTATTTCGGAAACTCGTTATTTCTTGGAATCTTGGCAACCCCTCTCAATGAACGTGCTTATCCACCGTCTGTGCCTACGGCTACTTAAAGAGGAAAAAAAACATAGAGACAAAACAGAGAACTCCTTTATTTTGTGAATTTTCAAAGAGCCACTACAAACCATGTTGGATTTAGAGTTCCAAATTCATCTATCTATATAGCAGAGAACAGAGTGAAACCTAAACATAAAAACTGCTACTGTAGACGAACGCTTCAAACTAGAAGAACAAAATTTGGTGATCCAAGTGGGATTTGTGAACTGATCATTACCACCAAGTATCATCAAGATTGGTTGAAAAAATATTTGCTCGTATTTCGGAAACTCGTAATTTGTTGGAACCTTGGCAACCCCTCTCAAGGAAAGTGCATTTCCACAGTCACTGCTTTGGGCTACTTGAAGCGGAAACAAATCAAAGAGACAAAACTGAGAACTCCTTTATTTTGTCAAGTTTCAAAGAGCTACTACAAACCATGTTGGATTTAGAGTTCCAAATTCATCTATCTATATAGGAGAGAACAGAGTGAAACGTAATAATAAAAACTGCTACTGTAGACGAACGCTTCAAACTAGAAGAACAAAATTTGGTGAGCCAAGTGGGACTTGTGTACTGATCATTATCACCAAATATCATCAAGACAGGGTGAAAAAATATTTGCTAGTATTTCGGAATCTCGTAATTTCTTAGAAGCTTGGCAAACCCTCTCAATGAAAGTGCTTTTACACAATCTGCGCCTAGGGCTACTTGAAGAGGAAACAAACCATAGAGAAAAAACTGGGAACTCCATTATTTTGTCAAGTTTCAAAGAGCTACTACAAACCATGTTGGATTTAGAGTTCCAAATTCATCTATCTATATAGGAGAGAACAGAGTAAAACCGAAATATAAAAACTGCTACTGTAGACGAACGCTTCAACCTAAAAGAACAAAATTTGGGGAGCCAAGTGAGTATTGTGTAACAATCATTACCACCACGTATCATCAACATTGGGTGAAAAAAATATTTGCTGGTATTTGGGAAATTCGTAATTTCTTGGAAGCTTGGCAAACCCTTTCAATGAAAGTGCTTTCCCACAGTCTCTGCTTAGGGCTACATGAATCGGTAACAAATCATAGAGACGAAACTGAGAACTCCTTTACTTTGTCAAGTTTCAAAGAACTACTACAAACCATATTGGATTTAGAGTTCCAAATTCATCTATCTATATAGGAGAGAACAGAGTGAAACCTAAATGTAAAAATTGCTCCTGTAGACGAACGCTTCAACCTAGAAGAACAAAATTTGGTGAGCCAAGTGGGATATGTGTACTGATCATCACCAACAGGTATCATCAAGAATGGGTGAAAAAATATTTGCTGGTATTTCGGAAACTCGTTATTTCTTAGAAGCTTGGCAACCCCTCTCAATGAAAGTGCTTTTCCACAGTCTGTGCGTAGGGCTAATTGAAGAGGAAACAAACCATAGAGAAATAACTGAGAACTCCTTTATTTTTGTCAACTTTCAAAGAGCTACTACAAACCATGTTGGATTTAGAGTTCCAAATTCATCTATCTATATAGCAGAGAACAGAGTGAAACCTAAATATAAAAACTGCTACTGTTGACGAATGCTTCAACAAAGAAGGACAAAATTTGGTGAGCCAAGTGGGATTTGGATACCGATCATTAGCACCCCGTATCATCAACATTGGGTGACAGAATATTTGCTGGTATTTCGGAAACTCGTAATTTCTTGGAAGTTTGGCAACCCCTTTCAATGAAAGTGCTTTTCCACAGTCTCTTCTTAGGGCTACATGAAGCGGAAACAAAACATAGAGACAAAACTGAGAACTCCTTTACTTTGTCAAGTTTCAAAGACCTACTACAAACCATATTGGATTTCGAGTTCCAAATTCATCTATCTATATAGGAGCGAACAGAGTGAAAGCTAAATATAAAAACTGCTACTGTAGACGAACGCTTCAACCTAGAAGAACAAAATTTGGTGAGCCCAGTGGGATTTGTGTACCGATCTTCACCACCAAGTATCATCAAGATTGGGTGAAAAAATATTTGCTGGTATTTCCAAAATTCGTTATTTCTTAGAAGCTTGGCAACCCCTCTCAATGAAAGTGCTGTTCCACAGTCTCTGCTTAGGGCTACATGAAGCGGAAACAAATCATAGAGACAAAACTGAAAACTCCTTTACACTGTCAAGTTTCAAAGAGCTACTACAAACCATATTGGATTTAGAGTTCCAAATTCATCTATCTATATAGGAGAGAACAGAGTAAACCTAAAAATAAAAACTGCTACTGTAGACGAACGCTTCAACCTAGAAGAACAAAATTTGGTGAGCCAAGTGGGATTTGTGTACTTGTCCCTACCACCAAGTGTCATCAAGATTGCGTGAAAAAATGTTTGCTGGTATTTCGGAAACTCGTTATTTCTAAATGCTTGGCAACCCCTCTCAATGAAAGTGCTTTTCCACAGTCTATGCCATGGCTACTTGAAGAGGAAACAAACCATAGAGACAAAACTGAGAACTCCTTTATTTTTTCAAGTTTCAAAGAGCTACTGCAAACCATGTTGGATAGAGTTCCAAATTCATCTATCTATATTGGAGAGAAGAGAGTGAAACCTAAAAAAAAAACTGCTACTGAAAACGAATGCTTCAACCTAGAAGAACAAAATTTGGTGAGTCTAGTGGGATTTGTGTACTGATCTAAAAACACCAAGTATCATCAAGATTGGGTGAAAAAATATTTGCTGGTATTTTGGAAACTCGTAATTTCTTGAAAGCTTGGCAACCCCTGTCAGTGAAATTGCGTATCCACCGTCTGTGCCTAGGGCTACTTGAAGAGGAAACAAAAAATAGAGACAAAACAGAGAACTCCTTTATTTTGTGAATTTTCAAAGAGCCACTACAAACCATTTTGGATTTAGAGTTCCAAATTCATCTATCTATATAGCAGAGAACAGAGTGAAACCTAAACATAAAAAACTGCTACTGTACACGAACGCTTCAACCTAGAAGAACAAAATTTGGTGAGCCCAGTGAGACTTGTGTACCGATCTTCACCACCAAGTATCATCAAGATTGGGTGAAAAAATATTTGCTGGTAATTCGGAAACTCGTTATTTCTTAGAAGTTTGGCAACCCCTCTCAATGAAAGTGCTTTTCCTCCGTTTGTGCCTGGGGCTACTTGAAGAGGAAATAAACCATAGAGAAAATACTGAGAACTCCTTTATATTGTCAAGTTTCAAAGAGCCACTACAATCCATGTTGGATTTAGAGTTCCAAATTCATTTATCTATATAGGAGAGAGAGAGTTTAACCTAAAAATATAAACTGCTACTGAAAACGAACGCTTCAACATAGAAGAACAAAATTTGGTGAGTCAAGTGGGATTTGTATATCGATTGTCAACAACAAGTATCATCAAGATTGGGTGAAAAAATATTTGCTGGTATTTCGGAAACTCGTTATTTCTTAGAAGCTTGGCAACCCCTCTCAATGAAAGTGCTTTTCCACAGTCTGTGCCTGGGGCTACCTGAAGAGGAAACAAACCATAGAGATAAAACTGAGAACTCCTTGATTTTGTCAAGTTTCAAAGAGCTACTACAAACCATGTTGGATTTAGAGTTCGAAATTCATCTATCTATATAGGAGAGAACAGAGTAAATCTAAAAAATAAAAACTGCTACTGTAGACGAATGCTTCAACCTAGAAGAACAAAATTTAGTGAGCCAAGTCGGATTTGTGTACTTGTCCTTACCACCAAGTATCATCATGATTGGGTGAAAAAATATTTGCTGGTATTTCGGAAAACTCGTTATTTTTTAGAAGCTTGGCAACCCCTCTCAATGAAAGTGCTTTTCCACAGTGTATGCCAGGGCCACTTGAAGAGAAACAAACCATAGAGACAAAACTGAGAACTCCTTTATTTTTTCAAGTTTCAAAGAGCTACTACAAACCATGTTGGATTTAGAGTTCCAAATTCATCTATCTATATAGCAGAGAACAGAGTGAAACCTAAATATAAAAACTGCTACTGTAGACGAACGCTTCAACCTAGAAGAACAAAATTTGGTGAGCCAAGTGGGATTTGGATACCGATCATTAGCACCACGTATCATCAACATTGGGTGACGAAATATCTGCTGGTCTTTCGGAAACTCGTAATTTCTTGAAATCTTGGCAACCCCTTTCAATGAAAGTGCTTTTCCACAGTCTATGCCACGGCTACTTGAAGAGGAAACAAACCATAGAGACAAAACTGAGAACTCCTTTATTTTTTCAAGTTTCAAAGAGCTACTACAAACCATGTTGGATTTAGAGTTCCAAATTCATCTATCAATATTGGAGAGAAGAGAGTGAAACCTTAAAAATAAACTGCTACTGAAAACGAACGCTTCAACATAGAAGAACAAAATTTGGTGAGTCAAGTGGGATTTGTGTACTGATCGTAAAAACCAAGTATCATCAAGATTGGGTGAAAAAATATTTGCTGGTATTTCGGAAACTCGTTATTTCTTCGAAGCTTGGCAACCCCTCTCAATGAAAGTGCTTATCCACCGTCTGTGCCTACGGCTACTTAAAGTGGAAAAAAACCATAGAGACAAAACAGAGAACTCCTTTATTTTGTGAATTTTCAAAGAGCCACTAAAAACCATGTTGGATTTAGAGTTCCAAATTCATCTATCTATATAGCAGAGAACAGAGTGAAACCTAAACATAAAAACTGCTACTGTAGACGAACGCTTCAAACTAGAAGAACAAAATTTGGTGATCCAAGCGGGATTTGTGAACTGATCATTACCACCAAGTATCATCAAGATTGGTTGAAAAAATATTTGCTCGTATTTCGGAAACTCGTAATTTGTTGGAACCCTGGCAACCCCTCTCATGGAAAGTGCATTTTCACAGTCACTGCTTTGGGCTAATTGAAGCGGAAACAAGTCAAAGAGACAAAACTGAGAACTCCTTTATTTTGTCAAGTTTCAAAGAGCTACTACAAACCATGTTGGATTTAGAGTTCCAAATTCATCTATCTATATAGGAGTGAACAGAGTGAAACCTAAATATAAAAACTGCTACTGTAGACGAACGCTTCAACCTAGAAGAACAAAATTTGGTGAGCCCAGTGAGATTTGTGTACCGATCTTCACCACCAAGTATCATCAAGATTGGGTGAAAAAATATTTGCTGGTAATTCGGAAACTCGTTATTTCTTAGAAGTTTGGCAAGCCCTCTCAATGAGTGTGCTTTTCCTCCGTTTGTGACTGGGGCTACTTGAAGAGGAAATAAACCATAGAGAAAATACTGAGAACTCCTTTATATTGTCAAGTTTCAAAGAGCCACTACAATCCATGTTGGATTTAGAGTTCCAAATTCATCTATCTATATAGGAGAGGAGAGAGTGAAACCTAAAAATAAAAACTGCTACTGAAAACGAACGCTTCAAAATAGAAGAACAAAATCTGGTGAGTCAAGTGGGATTTATTTATCGATCGTAAACAACAAGTATCATCAAGATTGGGTGAAAAAATATTTGCTGGTATTTCGGAAACTCGTTATTTCTTAGAAGCTTGGCAACCCCTCTCAATGAAAGTGCTTTTTCACAGTCTGTGCCTGGGGCTACCTGAAGAGGAAACAAACCATAGAGATAAAACTGAGAACTCCTTGATTTTGTCAAGTTTCAAAGAGCTACTACAAACCATGTTGGATTTAGAGTTCGAAATTTATCTATCTATATAGGAGAGAACAGAGTAAAACCTAAAAATAAAAACTGCTACTGTAGACGAACGCTTCAACCTAGAAGAACAAAATTTGGTGAGCCAAGTGGGATTTGTGTACCGATCTTCACCACCAAGTATCATCAAGATTGTGTGAAAAAATATTTGCTGGTAATTCGGAAACTCGTTATTTCTTAGAAGCTTGGAAACCCCTCTCAATGAAAGTGCTTTTCCACAGTCTCTGCTTAGGGCTACATGAAGCGGAAACAAATCATAGAGACAAAACTGAAAACTCCTTTACACTGTCATGTTTCAAAGAGCTACTACGAACCATATTGGATTTAGAGTTCCAAATTCATCTATCTATATAGGAGAGAACAGAGTAAAACCTAAAATTAAAAACTGCTACTGTAGACGAATGCTTCAACCCAGAAGAACAAAATTTGGTGAGTCAAGTGGGATTTGTGTACTTGTCCTTACCACCAAGTATCATCAAGATTGAGTGAAAAAATTTTGCTGGTATTTCGGAAACTCGTTATTTCTTAGAAGCTTGGCAACCCCTCTCAATGAAAGTGCTATTCCACAGTCTATGCCACGGCTACTTGAAGAGGAAACAAACCATAGAGACAAAACTGAGAACTCCTTTATTTTTTCAAGTTTCAAAGAGCTACTACAAACCACGTTGGATTTAGAGTTCCAAATTCATCTATCAATTTGGAGATTAGAGAGTGAAACCTTAAAAATAAACTGCTACTGAAAACGAACGCTTCAACATAGAAGAACAAAATTTGGTGAGTCAAGTGGGATTTGTGTACTGATCATAAAAACCAAGTATCATTAAGATTGGGTGAAAAAATATTTGCTGGTATTTCGGAAACTCGTTATTTCTTGGAAGCTTGGCAACCCCTCTCAATGAAAGTGCTTATCCACCGTCTGTGCCTACGGCTACTTAAAGAGGAAAAAAACCATAGAGACAAAAGACAGAACTCCTTTATTTTGTGAATTTTCAAAGAGCCACTACAAACCATGTTGGATTCAGAGTTCCAAATTCATCTATCTATATAGCAGAGAACAGAGTGAAACCTAAACATAAAAACTGCTACTGTAGACGACCGCTTCAAACTAGAAGAACAAAATTTGGTGATCCAAGTGGGATTTGTGAACTGATCATTACCACCAAGTATCATCAAGATTGGTTGAAAAAATATTTGCTCGTATTTCGGAAACTCGTAATTTGTTGGAACCTTGGCAACCCATCTCATGGAAAGTGCATTTCCACAGTCACTGCTTTGGGCTAATTGAAGCGGAAACAAGTCAAAGAGACAAAACTGAGAACTCCTTTATTTTGTCAAGTTTCAAAGAGCTACTACAAACCATGTTGGATTTAGAGTTCCAAATTCATCTATCTATATAGGAGTGAACAGAGTGAAACCTAAATATAAAAACTGCTACTGTAGACGAACGCTTCAACCTAGAAGAACAAAATTTGGTGAGCCCAGTGAGATTTGTGTACCGATCTTCACCACCAAGTATCATCAAGATTGGGTGAAAAAATATTTGCTGGTAATTCGGAAACTCGTTATTTCTTAGAAGTTTGGCAAGCCCTCTCAATGAGTGTGCTTTTCCTCCGTTTGTGACTGGGGCTACTTGAAGAGGAAATAAACCATAGAGAAAATACTGAGAACTCCTTTATATTGTCAAGTTTCAAAGAGCCACTACAATCCATGTTGGATTTAGAGTTCCAAATTCATCTATCTCTATAGGAGAGGAGAGAGTGAAACCTAAAAATAAAAACTGCTACTGAAAACGAACGCTTCAACATAGAAGAACAAAATCTGGTGAGTCAAGTGGGATTTGTTTATCGATCGTAAACAACAAGTACCATCAAGATTGGGTGAAAAAATATTTGCTGGTATTTCAGAAACTCGTTATTTCTTAGAAGCTTGGCAACCCCTCTCAATGAAAGTGCTTTTCCACAGTCTGTGCCTGGGGCTACCTGAAGAGGAAACACACCATAGAGATAAAACTGAGAATTCCTTGATTTTGTCAAGTTTCAAAGAGCTACTACAAACCATGTTGGATTTAGAGTTCGAAATTCATCTATCTATATAGGAGAGAACAGAGTAAAACCTAAAAATAAAAACTGCTACTGTAGACCAACGCTTCAACCTAGAAGAACAAAATTTGGTGAGCCAAGTGGGATTTGTGTACCGATCTTCACCAACAAGTATCATCAAGATTGGGTGAAAAAATATTTGCTGGTAATTCGGAAACTTGTTATTTCTTAGAAGCTTGGCAACCCCTCTCAATGAAAGTGCTTTTCCACAGTCTCTGCTTAGGGCTACATGAAGCGGAAACAAATCATAGAGACAAAACTGAAAACTCCTTTACACTGTCATGTTTCAAAAAGCTCCTACGAACCATATTTGATTTAGAGTTCCAAATTCATCTATCTATATAGAAGAGAACAGAGTAAAACCTAAAATTAAAAACTGCTACTGTATACGAATGCTTCAACCGAGAAGAACAAAATTTGGTGAGCCAAGTGGGATTTTTGTACTTGTCCCTACAACCAAGTATCATCAAGATTGAGTGAAAAAATTTTGCTGGTATTTCGGAAACTCGTTATTTCTAAATGCTTGGCAACCCCTCTCAATGAAAGTGCTTTTCACAGTCTATGCCACGGCTATTTGAAGAGGAAACAAACCATAGAGGCAAAACTGAGAACTCCTTTATTTTTTCAAGTTTCAAAGAGCTACTACAAACCACGTTGGATTTAGAGTTCCAAATTCATCTATCAATATTGGAGATTAGAGAGTGAAACCTTAAAAATAAACTGCTACTGAAAACGAACGCTTCAACATAGAAGAACAAAATTTGGTGAGTCAAGTGGGATTTGTGTACTGATCATAAAAACCAAGTATCATCAAGATTGGGTGAAAAAATATTTGCTGGTATTTCGGAAACTCGTTATTTCTTGGAAGCTTGGCAACCCCTCTCAATGAAAGTGCTTATCCACCATCTGTGCCTACGGCTACTTAAAGAGGAAAAAAACCATAGAGACAAAAGACAGAACTCCTTTATTTTGTGAATTTTCAAAGAGCCACTACAAACCATGTTGGATTCAGAGTTCCAAATTCATCTATCTATATAGCAGAGAACAGAGTGAAACCTAAACATAAAAACTGCTACTGTAGACGAACGCTTCAAACTAGAAGAACAAAATTTGGTGATCCAAGTGGGATTTGTGGACTTGTCCTTACCACCAAGTATCATCAAGATTGGTTGAAAAATATTTGCTCGTATTTCAGAAACTCGTAATTTGTTGGAACCTTGGCAACCCCTCTCATGGAAAGTGCATTTCCACAGTCACTGCTTTGGGCTACTTGAAGCGGAAACAAATCAAAGAGACAAAACTGAGAACTCCTTTATTTTGTCAAGTTTCAAAGATCTACTACAAACCATGTTGGATTTAGAGTTCCAAATTCATCTATCTATATAGGAGAGAACAGAGTGAAACCTAGTAATAAAAACTGCTACTGTAGACGAACGCTTCAAACTAGAAGAACAAAATTTGGTGAGCCAAGTGGGACTTGTGTACTGATCATTATCACCAAATATCATCAAGATTGGGTGAAAAAATATTTGCTAGTATTTCGGAATTTCGTAATTTCTTAGAAGCTTGGCAAACCCTCTCAATGAAAGTGCTTTTACACAATCTGTGCCTAGGGCTACTTGAAGAGGAAACAAACCATAGAGAAAAAACTGGGAACTCCATTATTTTGTCAAGTTTCAAAGAGCTACTACAAACCATGTTGGATTTAGAGTTCCAAATTCATCTATCTATATAGGAGAGAATAGAGTGAAACCGAAATATAAAAACTGCTACTGTAGACGAACGCTTCAACCTAAAAGAACAAAATTTGGGGAGCCAAGTGAGTATTGTGTAACGATCATTACCACCACGTATCATCAACATTGGGTGAAAAAAATATTTGCTGGTATTTGGGAAATTCGTAATTTCTTGGAAGCTTGGCAAACCCTTTCAATGAAAGTGCTTTCCCACAGTCTCTGCTTAGGGCTACATGAATCGGTAACAAATCATAGAGACAAAACTGAGAACTCCTTTATTTTGTCAAGTTTCAAAGAACTACTACAAACCATATTGGATTTAGAGTTCCAAATTCATCTATCTATATAGGAGAGAAAAGAGTGAAACCTAAATATAAAAATTGCTCCTGTAGACGACCGCTTCAACCTAGAAGAACAAAATTTGGTGAGCCAAGTGGGATATGTGTACTGATCATCACCAACAGGTATCATCAAGAATGGGTGAAAAAATATTTGCTGGTATTTCGGAAACTCGTTATTTCTTAGAAGCTTGGCAACCCCTCTCAATGAAAGTGCTTTTCCACAGTCTGTGCGTAGGGCTAATTGAAGAGGAAACAAACCATAGAGAAATAACTGAGAACTCCTTTACTTTGTCCAGTTTCAAAGAGCTACTTCAAACCATATTGGATTTAGAGTTCCAAATTCATCTATCGATGTAGGAGAGAACAGAGTGAAACCTAAATATAAAAACTGCTACTGTAGGCGAACGCTTCAACCTAGAAGAACAAAATTTGGTGAGCCAAGTGGGAGTTGTGTACTGATCATTACCTCCAAGTGTCATCAAGATTGGGTGAAAAAATATTTGCTTTTATTTCGGAAACTCGTTATTTCTAGAAGCTTGGCAACCCCACTCAATGAAAGTTCTTTTGAACAGTCTGTTCCTAGGGGTACTTGACGAGGAAACAAACCATAGAGACAAAACTGAGAACTCCTTTATTTTGTCAAGTTTCAAAGAGCTACTACAAACCATGTTGGATTTAGAGTTCCAAATTCATCTATCTATATAGCAGCGAACAGAGTGAAACCTAAATATAAAAACTGCTACAGTAGACGAACGCTTCAACCTAGAAGAACAAAATTTGGTGAGCTAAGTGGGATTTGTGTACCGATCTTCACCACCAAGTATCATCAAGATTGGGTGAAAAAATATTTGCTGGTATTTCCAAAATTCGTTATTTCTTAGAAGCTTGGCAACCCCTCTCAATGAAAGTGCTGTTCCACAATCTCTGCTTAGGGCTACATGAAGCGGAAACAAATCATAGAGACAAAACTGAAAACTCCTTTACACTGTCAAGTTTCAAAGAGCTACTACAAACCATATTGGATTTAGAGTTCCAAATTGATCTATCTATATAGGAGAGAACAGAGTAAAACCTAAAAATAAAAACTGCTACTGTAGACGAATGCTTCAACCTAGAAGAACAAAATTTGGTGAGCCAAGTGGTATTTGTGTACTTGTCCTTACCAACAAGTGTCATCAAGATTGCGTAAAAAAATGTTTGCTGGTATTTCGGAAACTCGTTATTTCTTAGAAGCTTGGCAACCCCTCTCAATGAAAGTGCTTTTCCACAGACTATGCCACGGCTACTTGAAGAGGAAACAAACCATAGAGACAAAACTGAGAACTCCTTTAATTTTTCAAGTTTCAAAGAGCTACTACAAACCATGTTGGATTTAGAGTTCCAAATTCATCTATCTATATTGGAGAGAAGAGAGTGAAACCTAAAAAAAAACTGCTACTGAAAATGAACGCTTCAACATGGAAGAACAAAATTTGGTGAGCCAAGTGGGATTTGTGTACCGATCTTCACCACCAAGTATCGTCAAGTTTGGTGAAAATATATTTGCTGGTATTTCGGAAACTCGTAATTTGTTGGAACCTTGGCAACTCCTCTCAAGGAAAGTGCTTTTCCACAGTCAGTGACTAGGGCTACTTAAAAGGGAAACAATCCATAGAGACAAAACTGAGACCTCCTTTATTTTGTCAAGTTTCAAAAGCTACTACAA
>NW_027515990.1:0-67210 GCF_048772815.1 Callospermophilus lateralis | reverse complement strand
AACTACTTTATTTTGTCTAGTTTCAAAGAGCTACTACAAACCATATTGGATTTAGAGTTCCGAATTCATCTATCTATATACGAGAGAACAGAGGGAAACCTAAATATAAAAACTGCTACTGTACACGAACGCTTCAACCTAGAAGAACAAAATTTCGTGAGCCAAGTGGGATTTGTGTACTGATCATTACCACCAAGTATCATCAAGATTGGGTGAAAAAATATTTGCTTTTATTTCGGAAACTCGTTAATTCTTAGAAGCTTGGCAACCCCTCTCAATGAAAGTGCTTTTCCACAGTCTGTGCCTAGGGCTACTTGAAGAGGAAACAAACCATAGAGACAAAACTGAGAACATTTTTATTTTGTAAAGTTTCAAAGAGCTACTACAAACCATGTTGGATTTAGAGTTCCAAATTTACTATCTATATAGGAGAGAACAGAGGGAAAACTAAATATAAATACTACTACTGTAGATGAATGCTCCATCCTAGAAGAACAAAGTTTGGTGAGCCAAGTGGGATTTGTGTACTGATCATTACCACCAAGTATCATCAAGATTGGGTGAAAAAATATTTGCTTTTATTTCAGAAACTCGTTAATTCTTAGAAGCTTGGCAACCCCTCTCAATGAAAGTGCTTTTCCACAGTCTGTGCCTATGGCTACTAGAAGAGGAAACAAACCATAGAGACAAAACTGAGAACTCCGTTATTTTGTCAAGTTTCAAAGAGCTACTACTAACCATGTTGGATTTAGAGTTCCAAATTCATCTATCTATATAGGAGAGAACAGAAGGAAACCTAAATATAAAAACTGCTACTGTACACGAAGGCTTCAACCTAGAACAACAAAATTTCGTGAGCCAAGTGGGATTTGTGTACTGATCATTACCACCAAGTATCATCAAGTTTGGGTGAAAAAAATATTTGCTGGTGTTTCGGAAACTAGTTAATTCTTAGAAGCTTGGCAACCACTCTCAATGAAAGTGCTTTTCCACAGTCTGTGCCTAGGGCTACTTGAAGAGGATACAAACCATAGGGACAAAACTGAGAACTCCTTTATTTTGTAAAGTTTCAAAGAGCTACTACAAACCATGTTGGATTTAGAGTTCCAAATTCATCTATCTATATAGGAGAGAACAGAGGAAAAAGTAAATATAAAAACTACTACTGTAGATGAATGCTCCAACCTAGAAGAACAAAATTTCCTGAGCCAAGTGGGATTTCTGAACTGATCATTACCACCAAGTATCATCAAGATTGGGTGAAAAAATATTTGCTTTAAATTCCGGAACTCGTTATTTCTTAGAAGCTTGGCAACCCCTCTCAATGAAAGTGCTTTTCCACAGGCTGTGCCTAGGGCTACTTGAAGAGGAAACAAACCATAGCTACAATACTGAGAACTCCTTATTTTGTCAAGTTTCAAAGAGCTACTACAAACCATATTGGATTTAGAGTTCCAAATTCATCTATCTATATAGGAGAGAGCAGAGGGAAACCTAAATATAAAAACTGCTACTGTAGACGAACGCTTCAACCTACAAGAACAAAATTTGGTGAGCCAAGTGGGAGTTGTGTACTGATCATTACCACTACGGATCATCAAGATTGGGTAAAAAATACGTGCTGGAATATCGGAAACTCGTTAATTTTTAGAAGCTTGGCAGCCCCTCTCGATGAAAGTGCTTTTCCACAGTCTATGCCTAGGGCTACTTGAAAAGGAAACTAACCATAGAGAAAAAACATGGAACTCCTTTATATTGTAAAGTTTCCAAGAGCTAATACGAACCATGTTGGATTTAGAGTTCCAAATTTATCTCTCTATATAGGAGAGAACAGAGGGAAACCTAAATATATAAATTGCTACTGTAGACGAACGCTTCATCATAGAAGAACAAAATTTGGTGAGCCAAGTGAGACTTGTGTACTGATCATTACCACCAAGTATCATCAAGATTAGGTGAAAAGAGTTTTTGCTGGTATTTCGCACTAATTAGTTCTTAGAAGTTTGGCAATCCTTCTCAATGAAAGTACTTTTCAACTCTCTGTGCCTAGGGTTACATGAAGAGGAAACAAACCATAGAGACAAAACTGAGAACTCCTTTATTTTGTCAAGATTCAAAGAGCTACTACGAACCATAATGGATTTATAGTTCCAAATTCATGTATCTATATAAGAGAGAGCAGAGGGAAACCTAAACATATAAACTGCTACTGTAGACGAACACTTCAACCTAGAAGAACAAAATTTGGTGAGCCAAGTGGGATTTGTGTACTGATCATTACCACCGAGTATCATCAAGATTGGGTGAAAAAATATTTGCTGGTATTTCGGAAACTCGTTAATTCTTAGAAGCTTGGCAACCCCTCTCAATGAAAGTGCTTTTCCACAGTCTGTGCTTAGGGCTACTTAAAGAGGAAACAAACCATAGAGACAAAACTGAAAACTCCTTTATTTTGTCAAGTTTCAAAGAGCTACTAAAAACCATGTTGGATATATAGTTCCAAATTCATCTGTCTATATAGGAGAGCGCAGAGCTAAACCTAAATATAAAAACTGGTATTGTAGACGATCGCTTCAACCTAGAAGAACAAAATTTCGTGAGTCAAGTGGGATTTGTGTACTGATCATTACCACCGAGTATCATCAAGATTGGGTGAAAAAATATTTGCTGGTATTTCGGAAACTCATTAATTCTTAGAAGCTTGGCAACCCCTCTCAATAAAAGTGCTTTTCCACAGTCTGTGCCTAGGGCTACTTGAAGAGGAAACAAACCATAGAGATAAAACAGAGAACTCCTTTATTTTGTCAAGTTTCAAAGAGCTACTATGAACCATGTTAGATTTAGAGTTCCAAATTCATCTATCTATATAGGAGACAACAGAGGGAAACCTAAATATAAAAACTGACACTGTAGACGAACGCTTCAACATAGAAGAACAAAATTTGGTGAGCCAAGTGGGATTGGTGAACTGAACACTACCACAAAGTATCATCAAGATTGGGTGAAAAAATATTTGCTGGTATTTCGGAAACTCGTTAATTCTTAGAAGCTTGGCAACCCCTCTCAATGAAAGTGCTTTTCCACAGTCTGTGCATAGGGCTACTTGAATAGGAAACAAAAAATAGAGACAAAACTGAGAACTCCTTTATTTTCTCAAGTTTCAAAGAGCTATTACAAACCATGTTGTATTTAGAGTTCCAAATTCATCTATCTATATAGGAGAGAACAGAGGGAAACCTAAATATAAAAACTGCTACTGTACACGAACGCTTCAACCTAGAAGAACAAAATTTCGTGAGCCAAGTGGGATTTGTGTACTGATCATTACCACCAAGTATCTTGAAGATTTGGTGAAAAAATATTTGCTGGTATTTCGTAAACTCGATAATTCTTAGAAGCTTGGCAACCCCTCTCAATGAAAGTGCTTTTCCACAGTCTGTGCTTAGGGCTACTTAAAGAGGAAACAAACCATAGAGACAAAACTGAGAACTCTTTTATTTTGTCAATTTTCAAAGAGCTACTACACACCATGTTGGATTTAGAGTTCCATATTCATCTATCTATATAGGAGAGAACAGAGGGAAACCTAAATATAAAAACTGCTACTGTAGACGAACGCTTCAACCTAGAAGAACAAAATTAGGTGAGCCAAGTTGGAGCTATGTACTGATCATTACCACTACGGATCATCAAGATTGGGTAAAAAAATGTTTGCTGGAATATCGGAAACTTGTTAATTCTTAGAAGCTTTGTAGCCCGTCTCGATGAAAGTGCTTTTCCACAGTCTGTGCCTGGGGCTACTTGAAAAGGAAACAAACCATAGAGAAAAAACAGAGAACTCCTTTATATTGTCAAGTTTCCAAGAGCTAATACGAACCATGTTGGATTTAGAGTTTCAAATTCATCTCTGTATATAGGAGAGAACAGAGGGAAACCTAAATATAAAAACTGCTACTGTAGACGAACGCTTCAACCTAGAAGAACAAAATTTGGTGAGCCAAGTGGGATTTGTGTACTGATCATTACCACCAAGTATCATCAAGATTAGGTGAAAAAATTTTTGCTGGTATTTCGGAAACTGGTTAATTCTTAGAAGCTTGGCAACCCTTCTCAATTAAAGTAATTTTCAACTGTCTTTGCCTAGGGCTACTTGAAGAGGAAACAAAGCATAGAGACAAAACTGAGAACTCCTTTATTTTGTCAAGATTCAAAGAGCTACTACGAACCATGTTGGATTTAGAGTTCCAAATTCATCTATCTATATAGGAGAGAGCAGAGGGAAACCTAAATATAAAAACTGCTTCTGTAGACGAACGCTTCAACCTAGAAGAACAAAATTTGGTGAGCCAAGTGGGATTTTTGTACTGATCATTATCACCAAGTATCATCAAGATTGGATGAAAAAATATTAGCTGGTATTTCGGAAACTCGTTAATTCTTAGAAGCTTGGAAATCCCTCTCAATGAAATTGCTTTTCCACAGTCTGTGCCTAGGGATACTTGAAGAGGAAACAAACCATAGCTACAAAATTGAGAACTCCTTTATTTTGTCAAGTTTCAAAGAGCTTCTACGAACCATGTTGGATTATAATTCCAAATTCATCTATCTATATAGGATTAAGCAGAGCGAAACATAAATATAAAAACTGCTACTGTAGACGAACGCTTCAACCTAGAAGAACAAAATTTGGTGAGCCAAGTGGGATTTGTGTACTGAACATTACCACTAAGTATCATCAAGATTGGGTGAAAAAGTTTTTGCTCGTATTTCGGAAACTCGTTAATTCTTAGACGCTTGGCAACCCTTCTCAATGAAAGTGCTATTCCACAGTCTGTGCCTAGGGCTTCTTGAAGAGGAAACAAACCATAGAGACAAAACTGAGAACTCCTCTATTTTGTAAAGTTTAAAACAGCTACTGCAAACCATGTTGCATTTAGAGTCCCAAATTCATCTATCTATATAAAAGAGAACAGAGGGAAAACTAAATATAAAAACTACTACTGCAGATGAACGCTTCAACCAAGAAGAACAAACTTTGGTGAGCCAAGTGGGATTTCTGTTCTGATCATTACCACCAAGTATCATCAAGATTGGGTGAAAAAATATTTGCTGGTATTTGGGAAACTAGTTATTTCTTAGAAGCTTGGCAACCCCTCTCGATGAAAGTGCTTTTCCACAGTCTGTGCCTAGGGCTCCTTGAAGAGGAAACAAACCATAGAGACAAAACTGAGAACTCCTTTATTTTGTCAAGTTTCAAAGAGCTTCTACGAACCATGTAGGATTTAGAGTTCCAATTTCATTTATCTATACAGGAGTGAGCAGAGGGAAACCTAAATATAAAAACTGCTACTGTAGACGAACGCTTCAACTAGAAGAACAAATTTTGGTGAGCCAAGTGCGATTTGTGTTCTAATCATTACCACCAAGTATCATCAAGATTGGGTGAAAAAGTGTTTGCTCGTATTTCGGAAACTCGTTAATTCTTAGAAGCTTGGCAACCCCTCTCAATGAAAGTGCTTTTCCACAGACTGTGCCTAGGGCTACTTGAAGAGGAAACAAACCATTGAGACAAAACGGAGAACTCCTTTATTTTGTCAAGTTTCAAAGACCTACTACAAACCAGGTTGGATTTAGAGTTCCAAATTCATCTATCTATATAGGAGAGAGCAGAGGGAAACCTCAATATAAAAACTGCTACTGTAGACGAACGCTTCAACCTAGAAGAACAAATTTTGGTGAGCCAAGTGGGATTTGTGTACTGATCATTACCACCAAGTATCATCAAGATTGGTTAAAAAATTATTTGCTGGTATTTCGGAAACTCATTAATTCTTAGGAGGTTGGCAACCCTTCTCGATGAAAGTGCTTTTCCACAGTCTGTGCCTTGGGCTACTTGAATACGAAACAAACCATAGAGACAAAACTGAGAACTCCTTTATTTTGTCAAGTTTCATAGAGCTACTACGAACCATGTTGGATTTAGAGTTCCAAATCCATCTATCTATATAAGAGAGAGCAGAGGGAAACATAAATATAAAAACTGCTACTGTAGACGAACGCTTCAACCTAGAAGAACAAAATTTGGTGAGCCAAGTGAGATTTGTGAACTCATCATTACCACCAAGGATCATCATGATTGGGTGAAAAAATATTTGCTGGTATTTCGGAAACTCGTTAATTCTTAGGAGGTTGGCAACCCTTCTCGATGAAAGTGCTTTTCCACAGTCTGTGCCTTGGGATACTTGAATACGAAACAAACCATAGAGACAAAACTGAGAACTCCTTTATTTTGTCAAGTTTCATAGAGCTACTACGAACCATGTTGGATTTAGAGTTCCAAATTCATCTATCTATATAGGAGAGAGCAGAGGGAAACCTAAATATAAAAACTGCTACTGTAGGCGAAAGCTTCAACCTAGAAGAACAAAATTTGGTGAGCCATGTGGTATTTGTGAACTGATCATTACCACCAAGGATCATCAAGATTGGGTGAAAAAATATTTGCTGGAAAATCGGAAACTCGTTAATTCTTAGAAGCTTGGCAGGCCCTCTCGTTGAAAGTGCTTTTCCACAATCTGTGCCTAGGGCTACTTGAAAATGAAACAAACAATAGAGAAAAAACTGAGAACTCCTTTATATTGTCAAGTTTCCAAGAGCTACTTCGAACCATGTTGGATTTAGAGTTCCAAATTCATCTAACTATATAGGAGAGAACAGAGGGAAACGTAAATATAAAAACTGATACTGTAGACGAACGCTTCAACCTAGAAGAACAAAATATGGTGAGCCAAGTGGGATTTGTGTACTGATCATTATCACCAAGTATCATCAAGATTGGGTGAAAAAATATTAGCTGGTATTTCGGAAACTCCTTAATTCTTAGAAGCTTGGAAATCCCTCTCAATGAAATTGCTTTTCCACAGTCTGTGCCTAGGGCTACTTGAAGAGGAAACAAACCGTAGCTACAAAACTGAGAACTCCTTTATTTTGTCAAGTTTCAAAGAGCTTCTACGAACCATGTTGGATTATAGTTCCAAATTCATCTATCTATATAGGAGTGAGCAGAGGGAAACATAAATATAAAAACTGCTACTGTAGACGAACGCTTCAACCTAGAAGAACAAAATTTGGTGACCAAGTGGGATTTGTGTACTGA
The DNA here is from genome assembly GCF_048772815.1 of Callospermophilus lateralis. Classification (NCBI taxonomy): domain Eukaryota; kingdom Metazoa; phylum Chordata; class Mammalia; order Rodentia; family Sciuridae; genus Callospermophilus; species Callospermophilus lateralis. Next base: position 60,054 of record NW_027515990.1, on the reverse strand, counting down.
ACATTACCACTATGTATCATCAAGATTGGGTGTAAAAGTTTTTGCTCGTATTTCGGAAACTCGTTAATTCTTAGACGCTTGGCAACCCCTCTCAATGAAATTGCTTTTCCACAGTCTGTGCCTAGGGCTTCTTGAAGAGGAAACAAACCATAGAGACAAAACTGAGAACTCCTTTATTTTGTAAAGTTTAAAAGAGCTACTGCAAACCATGTTGCATTTAGAGTTCCAAATTCATCTATCTATATAGGAGAGAACAAAGGGAAAACTAAATATAAAAACTACTACTGCAGATGAACGCTTCAACCTAGAAGAACAAAATTTGGTGAGCCAAGTGGGATTTGTGTACTGATCATTACCACCAAGTATCATCAAGATTGGGTGAAAAAATATTTGCTGGTATTTGGGAAACTAGTTATTTCTTAGAAGCTTGGCAACCCCTCTCGATGAAAGTGCTTTTCCACAGTCTGTGCCTAGGGCTCCTTGAAGAGGAAACAAACCATAGAGACAAAACTGAGAACTCCTTTATTTTGTCAAGTTTCAAAGAGCTTCTACGAACTATGTTGGATTTAGAGTTCCAAATTCATCTATCTATACAGTAGTGTGCAGAGGGAAACCTAAATATAAAAACTGCTACTGTAGACGAACGCTTCAACCTTGAAGAACAAAATTTGGTGAGCTAAGAGGGATTTGTGTACTGATCATTACCACCAAGTATCATCAAGATTGGGTGAAAAAGTGTTTGCTCGTATTTCGGAAACTTGTTAATTCTTAGAAGCTTGGCAACCCCTCTCAATGAAAGTGTTTTTCCACAGACTGTGCCTAGGGCTACTTGAAGAGGAAACAAACCATTGAACAAAACTGAGAACTCCTTTATTTTGTCAAGTTTCAAAGAGCTACTACAAACCATGTTGGATTTAGAGTTCCAAATTCATCTATCTATATAGGAGAGAGCAGAGGGAAACCTAAATATACAAACTGCTACTGTAGGCGAACGCTTCAACCTAGAAGAACAAAATTTGGTGAGCCAAGTGGGATTTTTGAACTGATCATTACCACCAAGGATCATCAAGATTGGGTGAAAAAACATTTGCTGGAAAATCGGAAACTCGTTAATTCTTAGAAGCTTGGCTGCCCCTCTCGATGAAAGTGCTTTTCCACAGTCTGTGCCTAGGGCTACTTGAAAATGAAACAAACTATAGAGAAAAAACTGAGAACTTCTTTATATTGTCAAGTTTCCAAGAGCTACTTCGAAGCAGGTTGTATTTGAGTTCCAAATTCATCTAGCTATATAGGAGAGAACAGAGGGAAACCTAAATATAAAAACTGCTACTGTAGACGAACGCTTCTACCTAGAAGAACAAAATTTGGTGAGCCAAGTGGGATTTGTGTACTGATCATTACCACCAAGTATCATCAAGATTAGGTGAAAAAATATTTGCTGGTATTTTGGAAACTCTTTAATTCTTAGAAGCTTGGCAACACTTCTCAATGAAAGTAATTTTCAACTGTCTGTGCCTAGGGCTACTTGAAGAGGAAACAAACCATAGAGACAAAACTGAGAACTCCTTTATTTTGTCAAGATTCAAAGAGCTACTACGAACCATGTTGGATTTAGAGTTACAAATTCATCTATCTATATACGAGAGAGCAGAGGGAAACCTAAATATAAAAACTGCTACTGTAGACGAACGCTTCAACCTAGAAGAACAAATTTTGGTGAGCCAAGTGGGATTTGTGTACTGATCATTATCACCAAGTATCATCAAGATTGGGTGAAAAAATATTTGCTGGTATTTCGGAAACTCGTTAATTCTTAGAAGCTTGGAAATCCCTCTCAATGAAATTGCTTTTCCACAGTCTGTGCCTAGGGCTACTTGAAGAGGTATCAAACCGTAGCTACAAAACTGAGAACTCCTTTATTTTGTCAAGTTTCAAAGAGCTTCTACGAACCATGTTGGAATATAGTTCCAAATTCATCTATCTATATAGGAGTTAGCAGAGAGAAACATAAATATAAAAACTGCTACTGTAGACGATCGCTTCAACCTAGAAGAACAAAATTTGGTGAGCAAAGTGGGATTTGTGGACTGAACATTACCACTATGTATCATCAAGATTGGGTGAAAAAGTTTTTGCTCGTATTTCGGAAACTTGTTAATTCTTAGACGCTTGGCAACCCCTCTCAATGAAAGTGCTTTTCCACAGTCTGTGCCTAGGGCTACTTGAAGAGGAAACAAACCATAGAGACAAAACTGAGAACTCCTTTATTTTGTAAAGTTTAAAAGAGCTACTGCAAACCATGTTGCATTTAGAGTTCCAAATTCATCTATCTATATAAGAGAGAACAGAGGGAAAACTAAATATAAAAACTACTACTGCAGATGAACGCTTCAACCTAGAAGAACAAAATTTGGTGAGCCAAGTGGGATTTGTGTACTGATCATTACCACAAAGTATCATCAAGATTGGGTGAAAAAATATTTGCTGGTATTTGGGAAACTAGTTGTTTTTTAGAAGCTTGGCAACCCTTCTCCATGAAAGTGCTTTTCCACAATCTGTGCCTTGGGCTCCTTGAAGAGGAAACAAACCATTGAGACAAAACTGAAAACTCCTTTATTTTGTCAAGTTTCAAAGAGCTTCTACGAACCATGTTGGATTATAGTTCCAAATTCATCTATCTATATAGGAGTGAGCAGAGGGAAACATAAATATAAAAACTGCTACTGTAGACGAACGCTTAAACCTAGAAGAACAAAGTTTGGTGAGCCAAGTGGGATTTGTGTACTGAACATTACCACTATGTATCATCAAGATTGGGTGAAAAAGTTTTTGCTCGTATTTCGGAAACTCGTTAATTCTTAGACGCTTGGCAAACCATCTCAATGAAAGTGCTTTTCCACAGTCTGTGCCTAGGGCTACTTGAAAATGAAACAAACTATAGAGAAAAAACTGAGAACTTCTTTATATTGTCAAGTTTCCAAGAGCTACTTCGAAGCATGTTGGATTTAGAGTTCCAAATTCATCTAACTATATAGGAGAGAGCAGAGGGAAACCTAAATATAAAAACTGCTACTGTAGAAGAACGCTTCAACCTAGAAGAACAAAATTTGGTGAGCCAAGTGGGATTTGTGTACTGATCATTACCACCAAGTATCATCAAGATTAGGTGAAAAAATTTTTGCTGGTATTTCCGAAAATCGTTAATTCTTAGAAGCTTGGCAACCCTTCTCAATGAAAGTAATTTTCAACTGTCTGTGCCTAGGACTACTTGAAGAGGAAACAAACCTTAGAGACATACTGAGAACTCCTTTATTTTGTCAAGATTCAAAGAGCTACTACGAACCATGTTGGATATAGAGTTACAAATTCATCTATCTATATACGAGAGAGCAGAGGGAAACCTAAATATAAAAACTGCTACTGTAGACGAACGCTTCAAGCTAGAAGAACAAAATTTGGTGAGCCAAGTGGGATTTGTGTACTGATCATTACCACCAAGTATCATCAAGATTGGGTGAAAAAAATATTTGCTGGTATTTCGGAAACTCGATAATTCTTAGAAGCTTTTCAACCCCTCTGAATTAAAGTGCTTTTCCACAGTCTGCGCGTACGGATACTTGAAGAGGAAACAAACCATAGAGACAAAACTGATAACTCCTTTATTTTGTCAAGTTTCAAAGAGCTACTACGAACCATGTTGGATTTAGAGTTCCAAATTCATCTATCTATATAGGAGAGAGCAGAGGGAAACCTAAATATAAAAACTGCTACTGTAGGCGAAAGCTTTAACCTAGAAGAACAAAATTTGGTGAGCCAAGTGGGATTTGTGAACTGATCATTACCACCAAGGATCATCAAGATTGGGTGAAAAAATATTTGCTGGAAAATCGGAAACTCGTTAATTCTTAGAAGCTTGGCAGCCCCTCTCGTTGAAAGCGCTTTTCCACAGTCTGTGCCTAGGGCTACTTGAAAATGAAACAAACTATAGAGAAAAAACTGAGAACTCCTTTATATTGTCAAGTTTTCAAGAGCTACTTCGAACCATGTTGGATTTAGAGTTCCAAATTCATCTAAATATATAGGAGAGAACAGAGGGAAACCTAAATATAAAAACTGATACTGTAGACGAACGCTTCAACCTAGAAGAACAAAATTTGGTGAGCCAAGTGGGATTTGTGTACTGATCATTATCACCAAGTATCATCCAGATTGGGTGAAAAAATATTAGCTGGTATTTCGGAAACTCCTTAATTCTTAGAAGCTTGGAAATCCCTCTCAATGAAATTGCTTTTCCACAGTCTGTGCCTAGGGCTACTTGAAGAGGAAACAAACCGTAGCTACAAAACTGAGAACTCCTTTATTTTGTCAAGTTTCAAAGAGCTTCTACGAACCATGTTGGATTATAGTTCCAAATTCATCTATCTATATAGGAGTGAGCAGAGGGAAACATAAATATAAAAACTGCTACTGTAGACGAACGCTTCAACCTCGAAGAACAAAATTTGGTGACCAAGTGGGATTTGTGTACTGAACATTACCACTATGTATCATCAAGATTGGGTGTAAAAGTTTTTGCTCGTATTTCGGAAACTCGTTAATTCTTAGACGCTTGGCAACCCCTCTCAATGAAAGTGCTTTTCCACAGTCTGTGCCTAGGGCTTCTTGAAGAGGAAACAAACCATAGAGACAAAACTGAGAACTCCTTTATTTTGTAAAGTTTAAAAGAGCTACTGCAAACCATGTTGCATTTAGAGTTCCAAATTCATCTATCTATATAGGAGAGAACAGAGGGAAAACTAAATATAAAAACTGCTACTATAGACGAACGCTTCTACCTAGAAGAACAAAATTTGGTGAGCCAAGTGGGATTTGTGTACTGATCATTACCACCAAGTATCATCAAGATTAGGTGAAAAAATATTTGCTGGTATTTTGGAAACTCTTTAATTCTTAGAAGCTTGGCAACCCTTCTCAATGAAAGTAATTTTCAACTGTCTGTGCCTAGGGCTACTTGAAGAGGAAACAAACCATAGAGACAAAACTGAACACTCCTTTATTTTGTCAAGATTCAAAGAGCTACTACGAACCATGTTGGATTTAGAGTTACAAATTCATCTATCTATATACGAGAGAGCAGAGGGAAACCTAAATATAAAAACTGCTACTGTAGACGAACGCTTCAACCTAGAAGAACAAAATTTGGTGAGCCATGTGGGATTTGTGTACTGATCATTACCACCAAGTATCATCAAGATTGGGTGAAAAAATATTTGCTGGTATTTGGGAAACTAGTTATTTTTTAGAAACTTGGCAACCCTTCTCCATGAAAGTGCTTTTCCACAATCTGTGCCTTGGGCTCCTTGAAGAGGAAACAAACCATTGAGACAAAACTGAAAACTCCTTTATTTTGTCAAGTTTCAAAGAGCTTCTACGAACCATGTTGGATTATAGTTCCAAATTCATCTATCTATATAGGAGTGAGCAGAGGGAAACATAAATATAAAAACTGCTACTGTAGACGAACGCTTAAACCTAGAAGAACAAAGTTTGGTGAGCCAAGTGGGATTTGTGTACTGAACATTACCACTATGTATCATCAAGATTGGGTGAAAAAGTTTTTGCTCGTATTTCGGAAACTCGTTAATTCTTAGACGCTTGGCAAACCATCTCAATGAAAGTGCTTTTCCACAGTCTGTGCCTAGGGCTACTTGAAAATGAAACAAACTATAGAGAAAAAACTGAGAACTTCTTTATATTGTCAAGTTTCCAAGAGCTACTTCGAAGCATGTTGGATTTAGAGTTCCAAATTCATCTAACTATATAGGAGAGAGCAGAGGGAAACCTAAATATAAAAACTGCTACTGTAGAAGAACGCTTCAACCTAGAAGAACAAAATTTGGTGAGCCAAGTGGGATTTGTGTACTGATCATTACCACCAAGTATCATCAAGATTAGGTGAAAAAATTTTTGCTGGTATTTCCGAAAATCGTTAATTCTTAGAAGCTTGGCAACCCTTCTCAATGAAAGTAATTTTCAACTGTCTGTGCCTAGGACTACTTGAAGAGGAAACAAACCTTAGAGACATACTGAGAACTCCTTTATTTTGTCAAGATTCAAAGAGCTACTACGAACCATGTTGGATATAGAGTTACAAATTCATCTATCTATATACGAGAGAGCAGAGGGAAACCTAAATATAAAAACTGCTACTGTAGACGAACGCTTCAAGCTAGAAGAACAAAATTTGGTGAGCCAAGTGGGATTTGTGTACTGATCATTACCACCAAGTATCATCAAGATTGGGTGAAAAAATATTTGGTGGTATTTCGGAAACTCGATAATTCTTAGAAGCTTTTCAACCCCTCTGAATTAAAGTGCTTTTCCACAGTCTGCGCTTACGGATACTTGAAGAGGAAACAAACAATAGAGAGAAAACTGAGAACTCCTTTATTTTGTCAAGTTTCAAAGAGCTACTACACACCAAGTTGGATTTAGAGTTCCAAATTCATCTATCTATATAGGAGAGAACAGAGGGAAACCTAAATATAAAAACTGCTACTGTAGAAGAACGTTTCAACCTAGAAGAACAAAATTTGGTGAGCCAAGTGGGATTTGTGTTCTGATCATTACCACCAAGTATCATCAAGATTGGGTGAAAAAATATTTGCTGGGATTTCGGAAACTCGTTAATTCTTAGAAGCTTGGCCAACCCTCTCAATGAAATTGCTTTTCCTCAGTCTGTGCCTAGGGCTACTTGAAGAGGAAACAAACCATAGAGACAAAACTGAGAACTCCTTTATTTTGTCAAGTTTCAAAGAGCTACTACGAACCATGTTGGATTTAGAGTTCCAAATTCATCTATCTATATAGGAGAGAGCAGAGGGAAACCTAAATATAAAAACTGCTACTGTAGACGAACGCTTCAACCTGGAAGAACAAAATTTGGTGAGCCAAGTGGGATTTGTGTACTGATCATTACCACCAAGTATCATCAAGATTGGTTAAAAAAAATATTTGCTGGAAAATCGGAAACTCGTTAATTCTTAGAAGCGTGGCAGCCCCTCTCGTTGAAAGTGCTTTTCCACAGTCTGTGCCTAGGGCTACTTGAAAATGAAACAAACTATAGAGAAAAAACTGAGAACTCCTTTATATTGTCAAGTTTTCAAGAGCTACTTCGAACCATGTTGGATTTAGAGTTCTAAATTCATCTAAATATATAGGAGAGAACAGAGGGAAACCTAAATATAAAAACTGATACTGTAGACGAACGCTTCAACCTAGAAGAACAAAATTTGGTGAGCCAAGTGGGATTTGTGTACTGATCATTATCACCAAGTATCATCCAGATTGGGTGAAAAAATATTAGCTGGTATTTCGGAAACTCCTTAATTCTTAGAAGCTTGAAAATCCCTCTCAATGAAATTGCTTTTCCACAGTCTGTGCCTAGGGCTACTTGAAGAGGAAACAAACCGTAGCTACAAAACTGAGAACTCCTTTATTTTGTCAAGTTTCAAAGAGCTTCTACGAACCATGTTGGATTATAGTTCCAAATTCATCTATCTATATAGGAGTGAGCAGAGGGAAACATAAATATAAAAACTGCTACTGTAGACGAACGCTTCAACCTCGAAGAACAAAATTTGGTGACCAAGTGGGATTTGTGTACTGAACATTGCCACTATGTATCATCAAGATTGGGTGTAAAAGTTTTTGCTCGTATTTCGGAAACTCGTTAATTCTTAGACGCTTGGCAACCCCTCTCAATGAAAGTGCTTTTCCACAGTCTGTGCCTAGGGCTTCTTGAAGAGGAAACAAACCATAGAGACAAAACTGAGAACTCCTTTATTTTGTAAAGTTTAAAAGAGCTACTGCAAACCATGTTGCATTTAGAGTTCCAAATTCATCTATCTATATAGGAGAGAACAGAGGGAAAACTAAATATAAAAACTACTACTGCAGATGAACGCTTCAACCTAGAAGAACAAAATTTGGTGAGCCAAGTGGGATTTGTGTACTGATCATTACCACCAAGTATCATCAAGATTGGGTGAAAAAATATTTGCTGGTATTTGGGAAACTAGTTATTTCTTAGAAGCTTGGCAACCCCTCTCGATGAAAGTACTTTTCCACAGTCTGTGCCTAGGGCTCCTTGAAGAGGAAACAAACCATAGAGACAAAACTGAGAACTCCTTTATTTTGTCAAGTTTCAAAGAGCTTCTAGGAACCATGTTGGATTATAGTTCCAAATTCATCTATCTATATAGGAGTGAGCAGAGGGAAACATCAATATAAAAACTGCTACTGTAGACGAACGCTTCAACCTAGAAGAACAAAATTTGGTGAGCCAAGTTGGATTTGTGTACTGAACATTACCACTATGTATCATCAAGATTGGGTGAAAAAGTTTTTGCTCGTATTTCGGAAACTCGTTAATTCTTAGACGCTTGGCAAACCATCTCAATGAAAGTGCTTTTCCACAGTCTGTGCCTAGGGCTACTTGAAAATGAAACAAACTATAGAGAAAAAACTGAGAACTTCTTTATATTGTCAAGTTTCCAAGAGCTACTTCGAAGCATGTTTGATTTAGAGTTCCAAATTCATCTAACTATATATGAGAGAACAGAGGGAAACCTAAATATAAAAACTGCTACTTTAGAAGAACGCTTCAACCTAGAAGAACAAAATTTGGTGAGCCAAGTGGGATTTGTGTACTGATCATTACCACCAAGTATCATCAAGATTAGGTGAAAAAATTTTTGCTGGTATTTCCGAAAATCGTTAATTCTTAGAAGCTTGGCAACCCTTCTCAATGAAAGTAATTTTCAACTGTCTGTGCCTAGGACTACTTGAAGAGGAAACAAACATTAGAGACATACTGAGAACTCCTTTATTTTGTCAAGATTCAAAGAGCTACTACGAACCATGTTGGATATAGAGTTACAAATTCATCTATCTATATACGAGAGAGCAGAGGGAAACCTAAATATAAAAACTGCTACTGTAGACGAACGCTTCAAGCTAGAAGAACAAAATTTGGTGAGCCAAGTGGGATTTGTGTACTGATCATTACCACCAAGTATCATCAAGATTGGGTGAAAAAATATTTGCTGGTATTTCGGAAACTCGATAATTCTTAGAAGCTTTTCAACCCCTCTGAATGAAAGTGCTTTTCCACAGTCTGCGCTTACGGATACTTGAAGAGGAAACAAACAATAGAGAGAAAACTGAGAACTCCTTTATTTTGTCAAGTTTCAAAGAGCTACTACACACCAAGTTGGATTTAGAGTTCCAAATTCATCTATCTATATAGGAGAGAACAGAGGGAAACCTAAATATAAAAACTGCTACTGTAGAAGAACGTTTCAACATAGAAGAACAAAATTTGGTGAGCCAAGTGGGATTTGTTGTCTGATCATTACCACCAAGTATCATCAAGATTGGGTGAAAAAATATTTGCTGGGATTTCGGAAACTCGTTAATTCTTAGAAGCTTGGCCAACCCTCTCAATGAAATTGCTTTTCCTCAGTCTGTGCCTAGGGCTACTTGAAGAGGAAACAAACCATAGAGACAAAACTGAGAACTCCTTTATTTTGTCAAGTTTCAAAGAGCTACTACGAACCATGTTGGATTTAGAGTTCCAAATTCATCTATCTATATAGGAGAGAGCAGAGGGAAACCTAAATATAAAAACTGCTACTGTAGATGAACGCTTCAACCTGGAAGAACAAAATTTGGTGAGCCAAGTGGGATTTGTGTACTGATCATTACCACCAAGTATCATCAAGATTGGTTAAAAAAAATATTTGCTGGTATTTCGGAAACTCGTTAATTCTTAGAAGCGTGGCAACCCCTCTCGATGAAAGTGCTTTTCCACAGTCTGTGCCTTGGGCTACTTGAATAGGAAACAAACCATAGAGACAAAACTGATAACTCCTTTATTTTGTCAAGTTTCAAAGAGCTACTACGAACCATGTTGGATTTAGAGTTCCAAATTCATCTATGTATATAGGAGAGAGCAGAGGGAAACCTAAATATAAAAACTGCTACTGTAGGCGAAAGCTTCAACCTAGAAGAACAAAATTTGGTGAGCCAAGTGGGATTTGTGAACTGATCATTACCACCAAGGATCATCAAGATTGGGTGAAAAAATATTTGCTGGTATTTCGGAAACTCGATAATTCTTAGAAGCTTTTCAACCCCTCTGAATGAAAGTGCTTTTCCACAGTCTGCGCTTACGGATACTTGAAGAGGAAACAAACAATAGAGACAAAACTGAGAACTCCTTTATTTTGTCAAGTTTCAAAGAGCTACTACACACCAAGTTGGATTTAGAGTTCCATATTCATCTATCTATATAGGAGAGAGCAGAGGGAAACGTAAATATAAAAACTGATACTGTAGACGAACGCTTCAACCTAGAAGAACAAAATATGGTGAGCCAAGTGGGATTTGTGTACTGATCATTATCACCAAGTATCATCAAGATTGGGTGAAAAAATATTTGCTGGAAAATCGGAAACTCGTTAATTCTTAGAAGCTTGGCAGCCCCTCTCGTTGAAAGTGCTTTTCCACAGTCTGTGCCTAGGGCTACTTGAAAATGAAACAAACTATAGAGAAAAAACTGAGAACTCCTTTATATTGTCAAGTTTTCAAGAGCTACTTCGAACCATGTTGGATTTAGAGTTCCAAATTCATCTAAATATATAGGAGAGAACAGAGGGAAACCTAAATATAAAAACTGATACTGTAGACGAACGCTTCAACCTAGAAGAACAAAATTTGGTGAGCCAAGTGGGATTTGTGTACTGATCATTATCACCAAGTATCATCCAGATTGGGTGAAAAAATATTAGCTGGTATTTCGGAAACTCTTTAATTCTTAGAAGCTTGGAAATCCCTCTCAATGAAATTGCTTTTCCACAGTCTGTGCCTAGGGCTACTTGAAGAGGAAACAAACCGTAGCTACAAAACTGAGAACTCCTTTATTTTGTCAAGTTTCAAAGAGCTTCTACGAACCATGTTGGATTATAGTTCCAAATTCATCTATCTATATAGGAGTGAGCAGAGGGAAACATAAATATAAAAACTGCTACTGTAGACGAACGCTTCAACCTCGAAGAACAAAATTTGGAGACCAAGTGGGATTTGTGTACTGAACATTACCACTATGTATCATCAAGATTGGGTGTAAAAGTTTTTGCTCGTATTTCGGAAACTCGTTAATTCTTAGACGCTTGGCAACCCCTCTCAATGAAAGTGCTTTTCCACAGTCTGTGCCTAGGGCTTCTTGAAGAGGAAACAAACCATAGAGACAAAACTGAGAACTCCTTTATTTTGTAAAGTTTAAAAGAGCTACTGCAAACCATGTTGCATTTAGAGTTCCAAATTCATCTATCTATATAGGAGAGAACAGAGGGAAAACTAAATATAAAAACTACTACTGCAGATGAACGCTTCAACCTAGAAGAACAAAATTTGGTGAGCCAAGTGGGATTTGTGTACTGATCATTACCACCAAGTATCATCAAGATTGGGTGAAAAAATATTTGCTGGTATTTGGGAAACTAGTTATTTCTTAGAAGCTTGGCAACCCCTCTCGATGAAAGTACTTTTCCACAGTCTGTGCCTAGGGCTCCTTGAAGAGGAAACAAACCATAGAGACAAAACTGAGAACTCCTTTATTTTGTCAAGTTTCAAAGAGCTTCTAGGAACCATGTTGGATTATAGTTCCAAATTCATCTATCTATATAGGAGTGAGCAGAGGGAAATATCAATATAAAAACTGCTACTGTAGACGAACGCTTCAACCTAGAAGAACAAAATTTGGTGAGCCAAGTGGGATTTGTGTACTGAACATTACCACTATGCATCATCAAGATTGGGTGAAAAAGTTTTTGCTCGTATTTCGGAAACTCGTTAATTCTTAGACGCTTGGCAAACCATCTCAATGAAAGTGCTTTTCCACAGTCTGTGCCTAGGGCTACTTGAAAATGAAACAAACTATAGAGAAAAAACTGAGAACTTCTTTATATTGTCAAGTTTCCAAGAGCTACTTCGAAGCATGTTGGATTTAGAGTTCCAAATTCATCTAACTATATATGAGAGAACAGAGGGAAACCTAAATATAAAAACTGCTACTGTAGAAGAACGCTTCAACCTAGAAGAACAAAATTTGGTGAGCCAAGTGGGATTTGTGTACTGATCATTACCACCAAGTATCATCAAGATTAGGTGAAAAAATTTTTGCTGGTATTTCCGAAAATCGTTAATTCTTAGAAGCTTGGCAACCCTTCTCAATGAAAGTAATTTTCAACTGTCTGTGCCTAGGACTACTTGAAGAGGAAACAAACCTTAGAGACATACTGAGAACTCCTTTATTTTGTCAAGATTCAAAGAGCTACTACGAACCATGTTGGATATAGAGTTACAAATTCATCTATCTATATACGAGAGAGCAGAGGGAAACCTAAATATAAAAACTGCTACTGTAGACGAACGCTTCAAGCTAGAAGAACAAAATTTGGTGAGCCAAGTGGGATTTGTGTACTGATCATTACCACCAAGTATCATCAAGATTGGGTGAAAAAATATTTGCTGGTATTTCGGAAACTCGATAATTCTTAGAAGCTTTTCAACCCCTCTGAATGAAAGTGCTTTTCCAAAGTCTGCGCTTACGGATACTTGAAGAGGAAACAAACAATAGAGAGAAAACTGAGAACTCCTTTATTTTGTCAAGTTTCAAAGAGCTACTACACACCAAGTTGGATTTAGAGTTCCAAATTCATCTATCTATATAGGAGAGAACAGAGGGAAACCTAAATATAAAAACTGCTACTGTAGAAGAACGTTTCAACCTAGAAGAACAAAATTTGGTGAGCCAAGTGGGATTTGTTGTCTGATCATTACCACCAAGTATCATCAAGATTGGGTGAAAAAATATTTGCTGGGCTTTCGGAAACTCGTTAATTCTTAGAAGCTTGGCCAACCCTCTCAATGAAATTGCTTTTCCTCAGTCTGTGCCTAGGGCTACTTGAAGAGGAAACAAACCATAGAGACAAAACTGAGAACTCCTTTATTTTGTCAAGTTTCAAAGAGCTACTACGAACCATGTTGGATTTAGAGTTCCAAATTCATCTATCTATATAGGAGAGAGCAGAGGGAAACCTAAATATAAAAACTGCTACTGTAGATGAACGCTTCAACCTGGAAGAACAAAATTTGGTGAGCCAAGTGGGATTTGTGTACTGATCATTACCACCAAGTATCATCAAGATTGGTTAAAAAAAATATTTGCTGGTATTTCGGAAACTCGTTAATTCTTAGAAGCGTGGCAACCCCTCTCGATGAAAGTGCTTTTCCACAGTCTGTGCCTTGGGCTACTTGAATAGGAAACAAACCATAGAGACAAAACTGATAACTCCTTTATTTTGTCAAGTTTCAAAGAGCTACTACGAACCATGTTGGATTTGGAGTTCCAAATTCATCTATCTATATAGGAGAGAGCAGAGGGGAACCTAAATATAAAAACTGCTACTGTAGGCGAAAGCTTCAACCTAGAAGAACAAAATTTGGTGAGCCAAGTGGGATTTGTGAACTGATCATTACCACCAAGGATCATCAAGATTGGGTGAAAAAATATTTGCTGGAAAATCGGAAACTCGTTAATTCTTAGAAGCTTGGCAGCCCCTCTCGTTGAAAGTGCTTTTCCACAGTCTGTGCCTAGGGCTACTTGAAAATGAAACAAACTATAGAGAAAAAACTGAGAACTCCTTTATATTGTCAAGTTTTCAAGAGCTACTTCGAACCATGTTGGATTTAGAGTTCCAAATTCATCTAAATATATAGGAGAGAACAGAGGGAAACCTAAATATAAAAACTGATACTGTAGACGAACGCTTCAACCTAGAAGAACAAAATTTGGTGAGCCAAGTGGGATTTGTGTACTGATCATTATCACCAAGTATCATCCAGATTGGGTGAAAAAATATTAGCTGGTATTTCGGAAACTCCTTAATTCTTAGAAGCTTGGAAATCCCTCTCAATGAAATTGCTTTTCCACAGTCTGTGCCTAGGGCTACTTGAAGAGGAAACAAACCGTAGCTACAAAACTGAGAACTCCTTTATTTTGTCAAGTTTCAAAGAGCTTCTACGAACCATGTTGGATTATAGTTCCAAATTCATCTATCTATATAGGAGTGAGCAGAGGGAAACATAAATATAAAAACTGCTACTGTAGACGAACGCTTCAACCTCGAAGAACAAAATTTGGTGACCAAGTGGGATTTGTGTACTGAACATTACCACTATGTATCATCAAGATTGGGTGTAAAAGTTTTTGCTCGTATTTCGGAAACTCGTTAATTCTTAGACGCTTGGCAACCCCTCTCAATGAAAGTGCTTTTCCACAGTCTGTGCCTAGGGCTTCTTGAAGAGGAAACAAACCATAGAGACAAAACTGAGAACTCCTTTATTTTGTAAAGTTTAAAAGAGCTACTGCAAACCATGTTGCATTTAGAGTTCCAAATTCATCTATCTATATAGGAGAGAACAGAGGGAAAACTAAATATAAAAACTACTACTGCAGATGAACGCTTCAACCTAGAAGAACAAAATTTGGTGAGCCAAGTGGGATTTGTGTACTGATCATTACCACCAAGTATCATCAAGATTGGGTGAAAAAATATTTGCTGGTATTTGGGAAACTAGTTATTTCTTAGAAGCTTGGCAACCCCTCTCGATGAAAGTACTTTTCCACAGTCTGTGCCTAGGGCTCCTTGAAGAGGAAACAAACCATAGAGACAAAACTGAGAACTCCTTTATTTTGTCAAGTTTCAAATAGCTTCTAGGAACCATGTTGGATTATAGTTCCAAATTCATCTATCTATATAGGAGTGAGCAGAGGGAAACATCAATATAAAAACTGCTACTGTAGACGAACGCTTCAACCTAGAAGAACAAAATTTGGTGAGCCAAGTGGGATTTGTGTACTGAACATTACCACTATGTATCATCAAGATTGGGTGAAAAAGTTTTTGCTCGTATTTCGGAAACTCGTTAATTCTTAGACGCTTGGCAAACCATCTCAATGAAAGTGCTTTTCCACAGTCTGTGCCTAGGGCTACTTGAAAATGAAACAAACTATAGAGAAAAAACTGAGAACTTCTTTATATTGTCAAGTTTCCAAGAGCTACTTCGAAGCATGTTGGATTTAGAGTTCCAAATTCATCTAACTATATATGAGAGAACAGAGGGAAACCTAAATATAAAAACTGCTACTGTAGAAGAACGCTTCAACCTAGAAGAACAAAATTTGGTGAGCCAAGTGGGATTTGTGTACTGATCATTACCACCAAGTATCATCAAGATTAGGTGAAAAAATTTTTGCTGGTATTTCCGAAAATCGTTAATTCTTAGAAGCTTGGCAACCCTTCTCAATGAAAGTAATTTTCAACTGTCTGTGCCTAGGACTACTTGAAGAGGAAACAAACCTTAGAGACATACTGAGAACTCCTTTATTTTGTCAAGATTCAAAGAGCTACTACGAACCATGTTGGATATAGAGTTACAAATTCATCTATCTATATACGAGAGAGCAGAGGGAAACCTAAATATAAAAACTGCTACTGTAGACGAACGCTTCAACCTAGAAGAACAAAATTTGGTGAGCCAAGTGGGATTTGTGTACTGATCATTACCACCAAGTATCATCAAGATTGGGTGAAAAAATATTGCTGGTATTTCGGAAACTCGATAATTCTTAGAAGCTTTTCAACCCTCTGAATGAAAGTGCTTTTCCACAGTCTGCGCTTACGGATACTTGAAGAGGAAACAAACAATAGAGACAAAACTGAGAACTCCTTTATTTTGTCAAGTTTCAAAGAGCTACTACACACCAAGTTGGATTTAGAGTTCCATATTCATCTATCTATATAGGAGAGAGCAGAGGGAAACCTAAATATAAAAACTGCTACTGTAGACGAACGCTTCAACCTAGAAGAACAAATTTTGGTGAGCCAAGTGGGATTTGTGTACTGATCATTATCACCAAGTATCATCAAGATTGGGTGAAAAAATATTTGCTGGTATTTCGGAAACTCGTTAATTCTTAGAAGCTTGGAAATCCCTCTCAATGAAATTGCTTTTCCACAGTCTGTGCCTAGGGCTACTTGAAGAGGAAACAAACCGTAGCTACAAAACTGAGAACTCCTTTATTTTGTCAAGTTTCAAAGAGCTTCTACGAACCATGTTGGAATATAGTTCCAAATTCATCTATCTATATAGGAGTGAGCAGAGGGAAACATAAATATAAAAACTGCTACTGTAGACGATCGCTTCAACCTAGAAGAACAAAATTTGGTGAGCAAAGTGGGATTTGTGGACTGAACATTACCACTATGTATCATCAAGATTGGGTGAAAAAGTTTTTGCTCGTATTTCGGAAACTTGTTAATTCTTAGACGCTTGGCAACCCCTCTCAATGAAAGTGCTTTTCCACAGTCTGTGCCTAGGGCTACTTGAAGAGGAAACAAACCATAGAGACAAAACTGAGAACTCCTTTATTTTGTAAAGTTTAAAAGAGCTACTGCAAACCATGTTGCATTTAGAGTTCCAAATTCATCTATCTATATAGGAGAGAACAGAGGGAAAACTAAATATAAAAACTACTACTGCAGATGAACGCTTCAACCTAGAAGAACAAAATTTGGTGAGCCAAGTGGGATTTGTGTACTGATCATTACCACCAAGTATCATCAAGATTGGTTAAAAAAAATATTTGCTGGTATTTCGGAAACTCGTTAATTCTTAGAAGCGTGGCAACCCCTCTCGATGAAAGTGCTTTTCCACAGTCTGTGCCTTGGGCTACTTGAATAGGAAACAAACCATAGAGACAAAACTGATAACTCCTTTATTTTGTCAAGTTTCAAAGAGCTACTACGAACCATGTTGGATTTGGAGTTCCAAATTCATCTATCTATATAGGAGAGAGCAGAGGGGAACCTAAATATAAAAACTGCTACTGTAGGCGAAAGCTTCAACCTAGAAGAACAAAATTTGGTGAGCCAAGTGGGATTTGTGAACTGATCATTACCACCAAGGATCATCAAGATTGGGTGAAAAAATATTTGCTGGAAAATCGGAAACTCGTTAATTCTTAGAAGCTTGGCAGCCCCTCTCGTTGAAAGTGCTTTTCCACAGTCTGTGCCTAGGGCTACTTGAAAATGAAACAAACTATAGAGAAAAAACTGAGAACTCCTTTATATTGTCAAGTTTTCAAGAGCTACTTCGAACCATGTTGGATTTAGAGTTCCAAATTCATCTAAATATATAGGAGAGAACAGAGGGAAACCTAAATATAAAAACTGATACTGTAGACGAACGCTTCAACCTAGAAGAACAAAATTTGGTGAGCCAAGTGGGATTTGTGTACTGATCATTATCACCAAGTATCATCCAGATTGGGTGAAAAAATATTAGCTGGTATTTCGGAAACTCCTTAATTCTTAGAAGCTTGGAAATCCCTCTCAATGAAATTGCTTTTCCACAGTCTGTGCCTAGGGCTACTTGAAGAGGAAACAAACCGTAGCTACAAAACTGAGAACTCCTTTATTTTGTCAAGTTTCAAAGAGCTTCTACGAACCATGTTGGATTATAGTTCCAAATTCATCTATCTATATAGGAGTGAGCAGAGGGAAACATAAATATAAAAACTGCTACTGTAGACGAACGCTTCAACCTCGAAGAACAAAATTTGGTGACCAAGTGGGATTTGTGTACTGAACATTACCACTATGTATCATCAAGATTGGGTGTAAAAGTTTTTGCTCGTATTTCGGAAACTCGTTAATTCTTAGACGCTTGGCAACCCCTCTCAATGAAAGTGCTTTTCCACAGTCTGTGCCTAGGGCTTCTTGAAGAGGAAACAAACCATAGAGACAAAACTGAGAACTCCTTTATTTTGTAAAGTTTAAAAGAGCTACTGCAAACCATGTTGCATTTAGAGTTCCAAATTCATCTATCTATATAGGAGAGAACAGAGGGAAAACTAAATATAAAAACTACTACTGCAGATGAACGCTTCAACCTAGAAGAACAAAATTTGGTGAGCCAAGTGGGATTTGTGTACTGATCATTACCACCAAGTATCATCAAGATTGGGTGAAAAAATATTTGCTGGTATTTGGGAAACTAGTTATTTCTTAGAAGCTTGGCAACCCCTCTCGATGAAAGTACTTTTCCACAGTCTGTGCCTAGGGCTCCTTGAAGAGGAAACAAACCATAGAGACAAAACTGAGAACTCCTTTATTTTGTCAAGTTTCAAATAGCTTCTAGGAACCATGTTGGATTATAGTTCCAAATTCATCTATCTATATAGGAGTGAGCAGAGGGAAACATCAATATAAAAACTGCTACTGTAGACGAACGCTTCAACCTAGAAGAACAAAATTTGGTGAGCCAAGTGGGATTTGTGTACTGAACATTACCACTATGTATCATCAAGATTGGGTGAAAAAGTTTTTGCTCGTATTTCGGAAACTCGTTAATTCTTAGACGCTTGGCAAACCATCTCAATGAAAGTGCTTTTCCACAGTCTGTGCCTAGGGCTACTTGAAAATGAAACAAACTATAGAGAAAAAACTGAGAACTTCTTTATATTGTCAAGTTTCCAAGAGCTACTTCGAAGCATGTTGGATTTAGAGTTCCAAATTCATCTAACTATATATGAGAGAACAGAGGGAAACCTAAATATAAAAACTGCTACTGTAGAAGAACGCTTCAACCTAGAAGAACAAAATTTGGTGAGCCAAGTGGGATTTGTGTACTGATCATTACCACCAAGTATCATCAAGATTAGGTGAAAAAATTTTTGCTGGTATTTCCGAAAATCGTTAATTCTTAGAAGCTTGGCAACCCTTCTCAATGAAAGTAATTTTCAACTGTCTGTGCCTAGGACTACTTGAAGAGGAAACAAACCTTAGAGACATACTGAGAACTCCTTTATTTTGTCAAGATTCAAAGAGCTACTACGAACCATGTTGGATATAGAGTTACAAATTCATCTATCTATATACGAGAGAGCAGAGGGAAACCTAAATATAAAAACTGCTACTGTAGACGAACGCTTCAACCTAGAAGAACAAAATTTGGTGAGCCAAGTGGGATTTGTGTACTGATCATTACCACCAAGTATCATCAAGATTGGGTGAAAAAATATTTGCTGGTATTTCGGAAACTCGATAATTCTTAGAAGCTTTTCAACCCCTCTGAATGAAAGTGCTTTTCCACAGTCTGCGCTTACGGATACTTGAAGAGGAAACAAACAATAGAGACAAAACTGAGAACTCCTTTATTTTGTCAAGTTTCAAAGAGCTACTACACACCAAGTTGGATTTAGAGTTCCATATTCATCTATCTATATAGGAGAGAGCAGAGGGAAACCTAAATATAAAAACTGCTACTGTAGACGAACGCTTCAACCTAGAAGAACAAATTTTGGTGAGCCAAGTGGGATTTGTGTACTGATCATTATCACCAAGTATCATCAAGATTGGGTGAAAAAATATTTGCTGGTATTTCGGAAACTCGTTAATTCTTAGAAGCTTGGAAATCCCTCTCAATGAAATTGCTTTTCCACAGTCTGTGCCTAGGGCTACTTGAAGAGGAAACAAACCGTAGCTACAAAACTGAGAACTCCTTTATTTTGTCAAGTTTCAAAGAGCTTCTACGAACCATGTTGGAATATAGTTCCAAATTCATCTATCTATATAGGAGTGAGCAGAGGGAAACATAAATATAAAAACTGCTACTGTAGACGATCGCTTCAACCTAGAAGAACAAAATTTGGTGAGCAAAGTGGGATTTGTGGACTGAACATTACCACTATGTATCATCAAGATTGGGTGAAAAAGTTTTTGCTCGTATTTCGGAAACTTGTTAATTCTTAGACGCTTGGCAACCCCTCTCAATGAAAGTGCTTTTCCACAGTCTGTGCCTAGGGCTACTTGAAGAGGAAACAAACCATAGAGACAAAACTGAGAACTCCTTTATTTTGTAAAGTTTAAAAGAGCTACTGCAAACCATGTTGCATTTAGAGTTCCAAATTCATCTATCTATATAGGAGAGAACAGAGGGAAAACTAAATATAAAAACTACTACTGCAGATGAACGCTTCAACCTAGAAGAACAAAATTTGGTGAGCCAAGTGGGATTTGTGTACTGATCATTACCACAAAGTATCATCAAGATTGGGTGAAAAAATATTTGCTGGTATTTGGGAAACTAGTTATTTCTTAGAAGCTTGGCAACCCCTCTCCATGAAAGTGCTTTTCCACAATCTGTGCCTTGGGCTCCTTGAAGAGGAAACAAACCATTGAGACAAAACTGAAAACTCCTTTATTTTGTCAAGTTTCAAAGAGCTTCTACGAACCGTGTTGGATTATACTTCCAAATTCATCTATCTATATAGGAGTGAGCAGAGGGAAACATAAATATAAAAACTGCTACTGTAGACGAACGCTTCAACCTAGAAGAACAAAATTTGGTGAGCCAAGTGGGATTTGTGTACTGAACATTACCACTATGTATCATCA
The DNA here is from genome assembly GCF_048772815.1 of Callospermophilus lateralis. Classification (NCBI taxonomy): domain Eukaryota; kingdom Metazoa; phylum Chordata; class Mammalia; order Rodentia; family Sciuridae; genus Callospermophilus; species Callospermophilus lateralis. Next base: position 39,466 of record NW_027515990.1, on the reverse strand, counting down.
AGATTGGGTGAAAAAGTTTTTGCTCGTATTTCGGAAACTCGTTAATTCTTAGACGCTTGGCAAACCATCTCAATAAAAGTGCTTTTCCACAGTCTGTGCCTAGGGCTACTTGAAAATGAAACAAACTATAGAGAAAAAACTGAGAACTTCTTTATATTGTCAAGTTTCCAAGAGCTACTTCGAAGCATGCTGGATTTAGAGTTCCAAATTCATCTAACTATATAGGGGAGAACAGAGGGAAAAATAAATATAAAAACTGCTACTGTAGAAGAACGCTTCAACCTAGAAGAACAAAATGTGGTGAGCCAAGTGGGATTTGTGTACTGATCATTACCACCAAGTATCATCAAGATTAGGTGAAAAAATTTTTGCTGGTATTTCCGAAAATCGTTAATTCTTAGAAGCTTGGCAACCCTTCTCAATGAAAGTAATTTTCAACTGTCTGTGCCTAGGACTACTTGAAGAGGAAACAAACCTTAGAGACATACTGAGAACTCCTTTATTTTGTCAAGATTCAAAGAGCTACTACGAACCATGTTGGATATAGAGTTACAAATTCATCTATCTATATACGAGAGAGCAGAGGGAAACCTAAATATAAAAACTGCTACTGTAGACGAACGCTTCAACCTAGAAGAACAAAATTTGGTGAGCCAAGTGGGATTTGTGTACTGATCATTACCACCAAGTATCATCAAGATTGGGTGAAAAAATATTTGCTGGTATTTCGGAAACTCGATAATTCTTAGAAGCTTTTCAACCCCTCTGAATGAAAGTGCTTTTCCACAGTCTGCGCTTACGGATACTTGAAGAGGAAACAAACAATAGAGACAAAACTGAGAACTCCTTTATTTTGTCAAGTTTCAAAGAGCTACTACACACCAAGTTGGATTTAGAGTTCCATATTCATCTATCTATATAGGAGAGAACAGAGGGAAACCTAAATATAAAAACTGCTACTGTAGAAGAACGTTTCAACCTAGAAGAACAAAATTTGGTGAGCCAAGTGGGATTTGTGTTCTGATCATTACCACCAAGTATCATCAAGATTGGGTGAAAAAATATTTGCTGGGATTACGGAAACTCGTTAATTCTTAGAAGCTTGGCCAACCCTCTCAATGAAATTGCTTTTCCTCAGTCTGTGCCTAGGGCTACTTGAAGAGGAAACAAACCATAGAGACAAAACTGAGAACTCCTTTATTTTGTCAAGTTTCAAAGAGCTACTACGAACCATGTTGGATTTAGAGTTCCAAATTCATCTATCTATATAGGAGAGAGCAGAGGGAAACCCAAATAATAAAACTGCTACTGTAGGCGAAAGCTTCAACCTAGAAGAACAAAATTTGGTGAGCCAAGTGGGATTTGTGAACTGATCATTACCACCAAGGATCATCAAGATTGGGTGACAAAATATTTGCTGGAAAATCGGAAACTCGTTAATTCTTAGAAGCTTGGCAGCCCCTCTCGTTGAAAGTGCTTTTCCACAGTCTGTGCCTAGGGCTACTTGAAAATGAAACAAACTATAGAGAAAAAACTGAGAATTCCTTTATATTGTCAAGTTTCCAAGAGCTACTTCGAGCCATGTTGGATTTAGAGTTCCAAATTCATCTAACTATATAGGAGAGAACAGAGGGAAACCTAAATATAAAAACTGATACTGTAGACGAACGCTTCAACCTAGAAGAACAAAATTTGGTGAGCCAAGTGGGATTTGTGTACTGATCATTATCACCAAGTATCATCAAGATTGGGTGAAAAAATATTAGCTGGTATTTCGGAAACTCCTTAATTCTTAGAAGCTTGGAAATCCCTCTCAATGAAATTGCTTTTCCACAGTCTGTGCCTAGGGCTACTTGAAGAGGAAACAAACCGTAGCTACAAAACTGAGAACTCCTTTATTTTGTCAAGTTTCAAAGAGCTTCTACGAAACATGTTGGATTATAGTTCCAAATTCATCTATCTATATAGGAGTGAGCAGAGGGAAACATAAATATAAAAACTGCTACTGTAGACGAACGCTTCAACCTAGAAGAACAAAATTTGGTGACCAAGTGGGATTTGTGTACTGAACATTACCACTATGTATCATCAAGATTGGGTGTAAAAGTTTTTGCTCGTATTTCGGAAACTCGTTAATTCTTAGACGCTTGGCAACCCCTCTCAATGAAAGTGCTTTTCCACAGTCTGTGCCTAGGGATTCTTGAAGAGGAAACAAACCATAGAGACAAAACTGAGAACTCCTTTATTTTGTAAAGTTTAAAAGAGCTACTGCAAACCATGTTGCATTTAGAGTTCCAAATTCATCTATCTATATAGGAGAGAACAGAGGGAAAACTAAATATAAAAACTACTACTGCAGATGAACGCTTCAACCTAGAAGAACAAAATTTGGTGAGCCAAGTGGGATTTGTGTACTGATCATTACCACCAAGTATCATCAAGATTGGGTGAAAAAATATTTGCTGGTATTTGGGAAACTAGTTATTTCTTAGAAGCTTGGCAACCCCTCTCGATGAAAGTACTTTTCCACAGTCTGTGCCTAGGGCTCCTTGAAGAGGAAACAAACCATAGAGACAAAACTGAGAACTCCTTTATTTTGTCAAGTTTCAAATAGCTTCTAGGAACCATGTTGGATTATAGTTCCAAATTCATCTATCTATATAGGAGTGAGCAGAGGGAAACATCAATATAAAAACTGCTACTGTAGACGAACGCTTCAACCTAGAAGAACAAAATTTGGTGAGCCAAGTGGGATTTGTGTACTGAACATTACCACTATGTATCATCAAGATTGGGTGAAAAAGTTTTTGCTCGTATTTCGGAAACTCGTTAATTCTTAGACGCTTGGCAAACCATCTCAATGAAAGTGCTTTTCCACAGTCTGTGCCTAGGGCTACTTGAAAATGAAACAAACTATAGAGAAAAAACTGAGAACTTCTTTATATTGTCAAGTTTCCAAGAGCTACTTCGAAGCATGTTGGATTTAGAGTTCCAAATTCATCTAACTATATATGAGAGAACAGAGGGAAACCTAAATATAAAAACTGCTACTGTAGAAGAACGCTTCAACCTAGAAGAACAAAATTTGGTGAGCCAAGTGGGATTTGTGTACTGATCATTACCACCAAGTATCATCAAGATTAGGTGAAAAAATTTTTGCTGGTATTTCCGAAAATCGTTAATTCTTAGAAGCTTGGCAACCCTTCTCAATGAAAGTAATTTTCAACTGTCTGTGCCTAGGACTACTTGAAGAGGAAACAAACCTTAGAGACATACTGAGAACTCCTTTATTTTGTCAAGATTCAAAGAGCTACTACGAACCATGTTGGATATAGAGTTACAAATTCATCTATCTATATACGAGAGAGCAGAGGGAAACCTAAATATAAAAACTGCTACTGTAGACGAACGCTTCAACCTAGAAGAACAAAATTTGGTGAGCCAAGTGGGATTTGTGTACTGATCATTACCACCAAGTATCATCAAGATTGGGTGAAAAAATATTTGCTGGTATTTCGGAAACTCGATAATTCTTAGAAGCTTTTCAACCCCTCTGAATGAAAGTGCTTTTCCACAGTCTGCGCTTACGGATACTTGAAGAGGAAACAAACAATAGAGACAAAACTGAGAACTCCTTTATTTTGTCAAGTTTCAAAGAGCTACTACACACCAAGTTGGATTTAGAGTTCCATATTCATCTATCTATATAGGAGAGAGCAGAGGGAAACCTAAATATAAAAACTGCTACTGTAGACGAACGCTTCAACCTAGAAGAACAAATTTTGGTGAGCCAAGTGGGATTTGTGTACTGATCATTATCACCAAGTATCATCAAGATTGGGTGAAAAAATATTTGCTGGTATTTCGGAAACTCGTTAATTCTTAGAAGCTTGGAAATCCCTCTCAATGAAATTGCTTTTCCACAGTCTGTGCCTAGGGCTACTTGAAGAGGAAACAAACCGTAGCTACAAAACTGAGAACTCCTTTATTTTGTCAAGTTTCAAAGAGCTTCTACGAACCATGTTGGAATATAGTTCCAAATTCATCTATCTATATAGGAGTGAGCAGAGGGAAACATAAATATAAAAACTGCTACTGTAGACGATCGCTTCAACCTAGAAGAACAAAATTTGGTGAGCAAAGTGGGATTTGTGGACTGAACATTACCACTATGTATCATCAAGATTGGGTGAAAAAGTTTTTGCTCGTATTTCGGAAACTTGTTAATTCTTAGACGCTTGGCAACCCCTCTCAATGAAAGTGCTTTTCCACAGTCTGTGCCTAGGGCTACTTGAAGAGGAAACAAACCATAGAGACAAAACTGAGAACTCCTTTATTTTGTAAAGTTTAAAAGAGCTACTGCAAACCATGTTGCATTTAGAGTTCCAAATTCATCTATCTATATAGGAGAGAACAGAGGGAAAACTAAATATAAAAACTACTACTGCAGATGAACGCTTCAACCTAGAAGAACAAAATTTGGTGAGCCAAGTGGGATTTGTGTACTGATCATTACCACAAAGTATCATCAAGATTGGGTGAAAAAATATTTGCTGGTATTTGGGAAACTAGTTATTTCTTAGAAGCTTGGCAACCCCTCTCCATGAAAGTGCTTTTCCACAATCTGTGCCTTGGGCTCCTTGAAGAGGAAACAAACCATTGAGACAAAACTGAAAACTCCTTTATTTTGTCAAGTTTCAAAGAGCTTCTACGAACCGTGTTGGATTATACTTCCAAATTCATCTATCTATATAGGAGTGAGCAGAGGGAAACATAAATATAAAAACTGCTACTGTAGACGAACGCTTCAACCTAGAAGAACAAAATTTGGTGAGCCAAGTGGGATTTGTGTACTGAACATTACCACTATGTATCATCAAGATTGGGTGAAAAAGTTTTTGCTCGTATTTCGGAAACTCGTTAATTCTTAGACGCTTGGCAAACCATCTCAATAAAAGTGCTTTTCCACAGTCTGTGCCTAGGGCTACTTGAAAATGAAACAAACTATAGAGAAAAAACTGAGAACTTCTTTATATTGTCAAGTTTCCAAGAGCTACTTCGAAGCATGCTGGATTTAGAGTTCCAAATTCATCTAACTATATAGGGGAGAACAGAGGGAAAAATAAATATAAAAACTGCTACTGTAGAAGAACGCTTCAACCTAGAAGAACAAAATGTGGTGAGCCAAGTGGGATTTGTGTACTGATCATTACCACCAAGTATCATCAAGATTAGGTGAAAAAATTTTTGCTGGTATTTCCGAAAATCGTTAATTCTTAGAAGCTTGGCAACCCTTCTCAATGAAAGTAATTTTCAACTGTCTGTGCCTAGGACTACTTGAAGAGGAAACAAACCTTAGAGACATACTGAGAACTCCTTTATTTTGTCAAGATTCAAAGAGCTACTACGAACCATGTTGGATATAGAGTTACAAATTCATCTATCTATATACGAGAGAGCAGAGGGAAACCTAAATATAAAAACTGCTACTGTAGACGAACGCTTCAACCTAGAAGAACAAAATTTGGTGAGCCAAGTGGGATTTGTGTACTGATCATTACCACCAAGTATCATCAAGATTGGGTGAAAAAATATTTGCTGGTATTTCGGAAACTCGATAATTCTTAGAAGCTTTTCAACCCCTCTGAATGAAAGTGCTTTTCCACAGTCTGCGCTTACGGATACTTGAAGAGGAAACAAACAATAGAGACAAAACTGAGAACTCCTTTATTTTGTCAAGTTTCAAAGAGCTACTACACACCAAGTTGGATTTAGAGTTCCATATTCATCTATCTATATAGGAGAGAACAGAGGGAAACCTAAATATAAAAACTGCTACTGTAGAAGAACGTTTCAACCTAGAAGAACAAAATTTGGTGAGCCAAGTGGGATTTGTGTTCTGATCATTACCACCAAGTATCATCAAGATTGGGTGAAAAAATATTTGCTGGGATTACGGAAACTCGTTAATTCTTAGAAGCTTGGCCAACCCTCTCAATGAAATTGCTTTTCCTCAGTCTGTGCCTAGGGCTACTTGAAGAGGAAACAAACCATAGAGACAAAACTGAGAACTCCTTTATTTTGTCAAGTTTCAAAGAGCTACTACGAACCATGTTGGATTTAGAGTTCCAAATTCATCTATCTATAAGGAGAGAGCAGAGGGAAACCCAAATAATAAAACTGCTACTGTAGGCGAAAGCTTCAACCTAGAAGAACAAAATTTGGTGAGCCAAGTGGATTTGTGAACTGATCATTACCACCAAGGATCATCAAGATTGGGTGACAAAATATTTGCTGGAAAATCGGAAACTCGTTAATTCTTAGAAGCTCGGCAGCCCCTCTCGTTGAAAGTGCTTTTCCACAGTCTGTGCCTAGGGCTACTTGAAAATGAAACAAACTATAGAGAAAAAACTGAGAATTCCTTTATATTGTCAAGTTTCCAAGAGCTACTTCGAGCCATGTTGGATTAGAGTTCCAAATTCATCTAACTATATAGGAGAGAACAGAGGGAAACCTAAATATAAAAACTGATACTGTAGACGAACGCTTCAACCTAGAAGAACAAAATTTGGTGAGCCAAGTGGGATTTGTGTACTGATCATTATCACCAAGTATCATCAAGATTGGGTGAAAAAATATTAGCTGGTATTTCGGAAACTCCTTAATTCTTAGAAGCTTGGAAATCCCTCTCAATGAAATTGCTTTTCCACAGTCTGTGCCTAGGGCTACTTGAAGAGGAAACAAACCGTAGCTACAAAACTGAGAACTCCTTTATTTTGTCAAGTTTCAAAGAGCTTCTACGAAACATGTTGGATTATAGTTCCAAATTCATCTATCTATATAGGAGTGAGCAGAGGGAAACATAAATATAAAAACTGCTACTGTAGACGAACGCTTCAACCTAGAAGAACAAAATTTGGTGACCAAGTGGGATTTGTGTACTGAACATTACCACTATGTATCATCAAGATTGGGTGTAAAAGTTTTTGCTTGTATTTCGGAAACTCGTTAATTCTTAGACGCTTGGCAACCCCTCTCAATGAAAGTGCTTTTCCACAGTCTGTGCCTAGGGATTCTTGAAGAGGAAACAAACCATAGAGACAAAACTGAGAACTCCTTTATTTTGTAAAGTTTAAAAGAGCTACTGCAAACCATGTTGCATTTAGAGTTCCAAATTCATCTATCTATATAGGAGAGAACAGAGGGAAAACTAAATATAAAAACTACTACTGCAGATGAACGCTTCAACCTAGAAGAACAAAATTTGGTGAGCCAAGTGGGATTTGTGTACTGATCATTACCACCAAGTATCATCAAGATTGGGTGAAAAAATATTTGCTGGTATTTGGGAAACTAGTTATTTCTTAGAAGCTTGGCAACCACTCTCGATGAAAGTGCTTTTCCACAGTCTGTGCCTAGGGCTCCTTGAAGAGGAAACAAACCATAGAGACAAAACTGAGAACTCCTTTATTTTGGCAAGTTTCAAAGAGCTTCTACGAACCATGTTGGATTATAGTTCCAAATTCATCTATCTATATAGGAGTGAGCAGAGGGAAACATAAATATAAAAATTGCTACTGTAGACGAACGCTTCAACCTAGAAGAACAAAATTTGGTGAGCCAAGTGGGATTTGTGTACTGAACATTACCACTATGTATCATCAAGATTGGGTGAAAAAGTTTTTGCTCGTATTTCGGAAACTCGTTAATTCTTAGACGCTTGGCAAACCATCTCAATGAAAGTGCTTTTCCACAGTCTGTGCCTAGGGCTACTTGAAAATGAAACAAACTATAGAGAAAAAACTGAGAACTTCTTTATATTGTCAAGTTTCCAAGAGCTACTTCGAAGCATGTTGGATTTAGAGTTCCCAATTCATCTAACTATATACGGGAGAACAGAGGGAAACCTAAATATAAAAACTGCTACTGTAGAAGAACGCTTCAACCTAGAAGAACAAAATTTGGTGAGCCAAGTGGGATTTGTGTACTGATCATTACCACCAAGTATCATCAAGATTAGGTGAAAAAATTTTTGCTGGTATTTCCGAAAATCGTTAATTCTTAGAAGCTTGGCAACCCTTCTCAATGAAAGTAATTTTCAACTGTCTGTGCCTAGGACTACTTGAAGAGGAAACAAACCTTAGAGACATACCGAGAACTCCTTTATTTTGTCAAGATTCAAAGAGCTACTACGAACCATGTTGGATATAGAGTTACAAATTCATCTATCTATATACGAGAGAGCAGAGGGAAACCTAAATATAAAAACTGCTACTGTAGACGAACGCTTCAACATAGAAGAACAAAATTTGGTGAGCCAAGTGGGATTTGTGTACTGATCATTACCACCAAGTATCATCAAGATTGGGTGAAAAAATATTTGCTGGTATTTCGGAAACTCGATAATTCTTAGAAGCTTTTCAAACCCTCTGAATGAAAGTGCTTTTCCACAGTCTGCGCTTACGGATACTTGAAGAGGAAACAAACAATAGAGACAAAACTGAGAACTCCTTTATTTTGTCAAGTTTCAAAGAGCTACTACACACCAAGTTGGATTTAGAGTTCCATATTCATCTATCTATATAGGAGAGAACAGAGGGAAACCTAAATATAAAAACTGCTACTGTAGAAGAACGTTTCAACCTAGAAGAACAAAATTTGGTGAGCCAAGTGGGATTTGTGTTCTGATCATTACCACCAAGTATCATCAAGATTGGGTGAAAAAATATTTGCTGGGATTTCGGAAACTCGTTAATTCTTAGAAGCTTGGCCAACCCTCTCAATGAAATTGCTTTTCCTCAATCTGTGCCTAGGGCTACTTGAAGAGGAAACAAACGATAGAGACAAAACTGAGAACTCCTTTATTTTGTCAAGTTTCAAAGAGCTACTACGAACCATGTTGGATTTAGAGTTCCAAATTCATCTATCTATATAGGAGAGAGCAGAGGGAAACCCAAATAATAAAACTGCTACTGTAGGCGAAAGCTTCAACCTAGAAGAACAAAATTTGGTGAGCCAAGTGGGATTTGTGAACTGATCATTACCACCAAGGATCATCAAGATTGGGTGAAAAAATATTTGCTGGAAAATCGGAAACTCGTTAATTTTTAGAAGCTTGGCAGCCCCTCTCGTTGAAAGTGCTTTTCCACAGTCTGTGCCTAGGGCTTCTTGAAAATGAAACAAACTATAGAGAAAAAACTGAGAACTCCTTTACATTGTCAAGTTTCCAAGAGCTACTTCGAACCATGTTGGATTTAGAGTTCCAAATTCATCTAACTATATAGGAGAGAACAGAGGGAAACCTAAATATAAAAACTGATACTGTAGACGAACGCTTCAACCTAGAAGAACAAAATTTGGTTAGCCAAGTGGGATTTGTGTACTGATCATTATCACCAAGTATCATCAAGATTGGGTGAAAAAATATTAGCTGGTATTTCGGAAACTCCTTAATTCTTAGAAGCTTGGCAACCACTCTCAATGAAAGTGCTTTTCCACAGTCTGTGCCTAGGGCTACTTGAAGAGGAAACAAACCGTAGCTACAAAACTGAGAACTCCTTTATTTTGTCAAGTTTCAAAGAGCTTCTACGAACCATGTTGGATTATAGTTCCAAATTCATCTATCTATATAGTAGTGAGCAGAGGGAAACATAAATATAAAAACTGCTACTGTAGACGAACGCTTCAACCTAGAAGAACAAAATTTGGTGACCAAGCTGGATTTGTGTACTGAACATTACCACTATGTATCATCAAGATTGGGTGTAAAAGTTTTTGCTCGTATTTCGGAAATTCGTTAATTCTTAGACGCTTGGCAACCCCTCTCAATGAAAGTGCTTTTCCACAGTCTGTGCCTAGGGCTTCATGAAGAGGAAACAAACCATAGAGACAAAACTGAGAACTCCTTTATTTTGTAAAGTTTAAAAGAGCTACTGCAAACCATGTTGCATTTAGAGTTCCAAATTCATCTATCTATATAGGAGAGAACAGATGGAAAACTAAATATAAAAACTACTACTGCAGATGAACGCTTCAACCTAGAAGAACAAAATTTGGTGAGCCAAGTGGGATTTGTGTACTGATCATTACCACCAAGTATCATCAAGATTGGGTGAAAAAATATTTGCTGGTATTTGGGAAACTAGTTATTTCTTAGAAGCTTGGCAACCCCTCTCGATGAAAGTGCTTTTCCACAGTCTGTGCCTAGGGCTCCTTGAAGAGGAAACAAACCATAGAGACAAAACTGAGAACTCCTTTATTTTGTCAAGTTTCAAAAGCTTCTACGAACTATGTTGGATTTAGAGTTACAAATTCATCTATCTATACAGGAGTGAGCAGAGGGAAACCTAAATATAAAAACTGCTACTGTAGACGATCGCTTCAACCTAGAAGAACAAAATTTGGTGAGCAAAGTGGGATTTGTGGACTGAACATTACCACTATGTATCATCAAGATTGGGTGAAAAAGTTTTTGCTCGTATTTCGGAAACTTGTTAATTCTTAGACGCTTGGCAACCCCTCTCAATGAAAGTGCTTTTCCACAGTCTGTGCCTAGGGCTACTTGAAGAGGAAACAAACCATAGAGACAAAACTGAGAACTCCTTTATTTTGTAAATTTTAAAAGAGCTACTGCAAACCATGTTGCATTTAGAGTTCCAAATTCATCTATCTATATAGGAGAGAACAGAGGGAAAACTAAATATAAAAACTACTACTGCAGATGAACGCTTCAACCTAGAAGAACAAAATTTGGTGAGTCAAGTGGGATTTGTGTACTGATCATTACCACAAAGTATCATCAAGATTGGGTGAAAAAATATTTGCTGGTATTTCGGAAACTCGTTAATTCTTAGAAGCTTGGCAACCCCTCTCCATGAAAGTGCTTTTCCACAATCTGTGCCTTGGGCTCCTTGAAGAGGAAACAAACCATTGAGACAAAACTGAAAACTCCTTTATTTTGTCAAGTTTCAAAGAGCTTCTACGAACCATGTTGGATTATAGTTCCAAATTCATCTATCTATATAGGAGTGAGCAGAGGGAAACATAAATATAAAAACTGCTACTGTAGACGAACGCTTCAACTTAGAAGAACAAAATTTGGTGAGCCAAGTGGGATTTGTATACTGAACATTACCACTATTTATCATCAAGATTGGGTGAAAAAGTTTTTGCTCGTATTTCGGAAACTCGTTAATTCTTAGACGCTTGGCAAACCATCTCAATGAAAGTGCTTTTCCACAGTCTGTGCCTAGGGCTACTTGAAAATGAAACAAACTATAGAGAAAAAACTGAGAACTTCTTTATATTGTCAAGTTTCCAAGAGCTACTTCGAAGCATGTTGGATTTAGAGTTCCAAATTCATCTAACTATATATGAGAGAACAGAGGGAAACCTAAATATAAAAACTGCTACTGTAGAAGAACGCTTCAACCTAGAAGAACAAAATTTGGTGAGCCAAGTGGGATTTGTGTACTGATCATTACCACCAAGTATCATCAAGATTAGGTGAAAAAATTTTTGCTGGTATTTCCGAAAATCGTTAATTCTTAGAAGCTTGGCAACCCTTCTCAATGAAAGTAATTTTCAACTGTCTGTGCCTAGGACTACTTGAAGAGGAAACAAACCTTAGAGACATACTGAGAACTCCTTTATTTTGTCAAGATTCAAAGAGCTACTACGAACCATGTTGGATATAGAGTTACAAATTCATCTATCTATATACGAGAGAGCAGAGGGAAACCTAAATATAAAAACTGCTACTGTAGACGAACGCTTCAACCTAGAAGAACAAAATTTGGTGAGCCAAGTGGGATTTGTGTACTGATCATTACCACCAAGTATCATCAAGATTGGGTGAAAAAATATTTGCTGGTATTTCGGAAACTCGATAATTCTTAGAAGCTTTTCAACCCCTCTGAATGAAAGTGCTTTTCCACAGTCTGCGCTTACGGATACTTGAAGAGGAAACAAACAATAGAGAGAAAACTGAGAACTCCTTTATTTTGTCAAGTTTCAAAGAGCTACTACACACCAAGTTGGATTTAGAGTTCCATATTCATCTATCTATATAGGAGAGAGCAGAGGGAAACCTAAATATAAAAACTGCTACTGTAGACGAACGCTTCAACCTAGAAGAACAAATTTTGGTGAGCCAAGTGGGATTTGTGTACTGATCATTATCACCAAGTATCATCAAGATTGGGTGAAAAAATATTTGCTGGTATTTCGGAAACTCGTTAATTCTTAGAAGCTTGGAAATCCCTCTCAATGAAATTGCTTTTCCACAGTCTGTGCCTAGGGCTACTTGAAGAGGAAACAAACCGTAGCTACAAAACTGAGAACTCCTTTATTTTGTCAAGTTTCAAAGAGCTTCTTCGAACCATGTTGGAATATAGTTCCAAATTCATCTATCTATATAGGAGAGAACAGAGGGAAAACTAAATATAAAAACTACTACTGCAGATGAACGCTTCAACCTAGAAGAACAAAATTTGGTGAGCCAAGTGGGATTTGTGTACTGATCATTACCACAAAGTATCATCAAGATTGGGTGAAAAAATATTTGCTGGTATTTCGGAAACTCGTTAATTCTTAGAAGCTTGGCAACCCCTCTCCATGAAAGTGCTTTTCCACAATCTGTGCCTTGGGCTCCTTGAAGAGGAAACAAACCATTGAGACAAAACTGAAAACTCCTTTATTTTGTCAAGTTTCAAAGAGCTTCTACGAACCAAGTTGGATTATAGTTCCAAATTCATCTATCTATATAGGAGTGAGCAGAGGGAAACATAAATATAAAAACTGCTACTGTAGACGAACGCTTCAACTTAGAAGAACAAAATTTGGTGAGCCAAGTGGGATTTGTGTACTGAACATTACCACTATGTATCATCAAGATTGGGTGAAAAAGTTTTTGCTCGTATTTCGGAAACTCGTTAATTCTTAGACGCTTGGCAAACCATCTCAATGAAAGTGCTTTTCCACAGTCTGTGCCTAGGGCTACTTGAAAATGAAACAAACTATAGAGAAAAAACTGAGAACTTCTTTATATTGTCAAGTTTCCAAGAGCTACTTCGAAGCATGTTGGATTTAGAGTTCCAAATTCATCTAACTATATATGAGAGAACAGAGGGAAACCTAAATATAAAAACTGCTACTGTAGAAGAACGCTTCAACCTAGAAGAACAAAATTTGGTGAGCCAAGTGGATTTGTGTACTGATCATTACCACCAAGTATCATCAAGATTAGGTGAAAAAATTTTTGCTGGTATTTCCGAAAATCGTTAATTCTTAGAAGCTTGGCAACCCTTCTCAATGAAAGTAATTTTCAACTGTCTGTGCCTAGGACTACTTGAAGAGCAAACAAACCTTAGAGACATACTGAGAACTCCTTTATTTTGTCAAGATTCAAAGAGCTACTACGAACCATGTTGGATATAGAGTTACAAATTCATCTATCTATATACGAGAGAGCAGAGGGAAACCTAAATATAAAAACTGCTACTGTAGACGAACGCTTCAACCTAGAAGAACAAAATTTGGTGAGCCAAGTGGGATTTGTGTACTGATCATTACCACCAAGTATCATCAAGATTGGGTGAAAAAATATTTGCTGGTATTTCGGAAACTCGATAATTCTTAGAAGCTTTTCAACCCCTCTGAATGAAAGTGCTTTTCCACAGTCTGCGCTTACGGATACTTGAAGAGGAAACAAACAATAGAGACAAAACTGAGAACTCCTTTATTTTGTCAAGTTTCAAAGAGCTACTACACACCAAGTTGGATTTAGAGTTCCATATTCATCTATCTATATAGGAGAGAACAGAGGGAAACCTAAATATAAAAACTGCTACTGTAGACGAACGCTTCAACCTAGAAGAACAAATTTTGGTGAGCCAAGTGGGATTTGTGTACTGATCATTATCACCAAGTATCATCAAGATTGGGTGAAAAAATATTTGCTGGTATTTCGGAAACTCGTTAATTCTTAGAAGCTTGGAAATCCCTCTCAATGAAATTGCTTTTCCACAGTCTGTGCCTAGGGCTACTTGAAGAGGAAACAAACCGTAGCTACAAAACTGAGAACTCCTTTATTTTGTCAAGTTTCAAAGAGCTTCTACGAACCATGTTGGAATATAGTTCCAAATTCATCTATCTATATAGGAGTGAGCAGAGGGAAACATAAATATAAAAACTGCTACTGTAGACGATCTCTTCAACCTAGAAGAACAAAATTTGGTGAGCAAAGTGGGATTTGTGGACTGAACATTACCACTATGTATCATCAAGATTGGGTGAAAAAGTTTTTGCTCGTATTTCGGAAACTTGTTAATTCTTAGACGCTTGGCAACCCCTCTCAATGAAAGTGCTTTTCCACAGTCTGTGCCTAGGGCTACTTGAAGAGGAAACAAACCATAGAGACAAAACTGAGAACTCCTTTATTTTGTAAAGTTTAAAAGAGCTACTGCAAACCATGTTGCATTTAGAGTTCCAAATTCATCTATCTATATAGGAGAGAACGGAGGGAAAACTAAATATAAAAACTACTACTGCAGATGAACGCTTCAACCTAGAAGAACAAAATTTGGTGAGCCAAGTGGGATTTGTGTACTGATCATTACCACAAAGTATCATCAAGATTGGGTGAAAAAATATTTGCTGGTATTTCGGAAACTCGTTAATTCTTAGAAGCTTGGCAACCCCTCTCCATGAAAGTGCTTTTCCACAATCTGTGCCTTGGGCTCCTTGAAGAGGAAACAAACGATTGAGACAAAACTGAAAACTCCTTTATTTTGTCAAGTTTCAAAGAGCTTCTACGAACCATGTTGGATTATAGTTCCAAATTCATCTATCTATATAGGAGTGAGCAGAGGGAAACATAAATATAAAAACTGCTACTGTAGACGAACGCTTCAACTTAGAAGAACAAAATTTGGTGAGCCAAGTGGGATTTGTGTACTGAACATTACCACTATGTATCATCAAGATTGGGTGAAAAAGTTTTTGCTCGTATTTCGGAACCTCGTTAATTCTTAGACGCTTGGCAAACCATCTCAATGAAAGTGCTTTTCCACAGTCTGTGCCTAGGGCTACTTGAAAATGAAACAAACTATAGAGAAAAAACTGAGAACTTCTTTATATTGTCAAGTTTCCAAGAGCTATTTCGAAGCATGTTGGATTTAGAGTTCCAAATTCATCTATCTATATAGGAGAGAACAGAGAGAAACCTAAATATAAAAACTGCTACTGTAGAAGAACGCTTCAACCTAGAAGAACAAAATTTGGTGAGCCAAGTGGGATTTGTGTACTGATCATTACCACCAAGTATCATCAAGATTAGGTGAAAAAATTTTTGCTGGTATTTCCGAAAATCGTTAATTCTTAGAAGCTTGGCAACCCTTCTCAATGAAAGTAATTTTCAACTGTCTGTGCCTAGGACTACTTGAAGAGCAAACAAACCTTAGAGACATACTGAGAACTCCTTTATCTTGTCAAGATTCAAAGAGCTACTACGAACCATGTTGGATATAGAGTTACAAATTCATCTATCTATATACGAGAGAGCAGAGGGAAACCTAAATATAAAAACTGCTACTGTAGACGAACGCTTCAACCTAGAAGAACAAAATTTGGTGAGCCAAGTGGGATTTGTGAACTGATCATTACCAACAAGGATCATCAAGATTGGGTGAAAAAATATTTGCTGGAAAATGGGAAACTCGTTAATTCTTAGAAGCTTGGCAGCCCCTCTCGTTGAAAGTGCTTTTCCACAGTCTGTGCCTAGGGCTTCTTGAAAATGAAACAAACTATAGAGAAAAAACTGAGAACTCCTTTATATTGTCAAGTTTCCAAGAGCTACTTCGAACCATGTTGGATTTAGAGTTCCAGATTCATCTAAATATATAGGAGAGAACAGAGGGAACCTAAATATAAAAAACTGATACTGTAGACGAACGCTTCAACCTAGAAGAACAAAATTTGGTGAGCCAAGTGGGATTTGTGTACTGATCATTATCACCAAGTATCATCAAGATTGGGTGAAAAAATATTAGCTGGTATTTCGGAAACTCCTTAATTCTTAGAAGCTTGGAAATCCCTCTCAATGAAATTGCTTTTCCACAGTCTGTGCCTAGGGCTACTTGAAGAGGAAACAAACCGTAGCTACAAAACTGAGAACTCCTTTATTTTGTCAATTTTCAAAGAGCTTCTACGAACCATGTTGGATTATAGTTCCAAATTCATCTATCTATATAGGAGTGAGCAGAGGGAAACATAAATATAAAAACTGCTACTGTAGACGAACGCTTCAACCTAGAAGAACAAAATTTGGTGACCAAGTGGGATTTGTGTACTGAACATTACCACTATGTATCATCAAGATTGGGTGTAAAAGTTTTTGCTCGTATTTCGGAAACTCGTTAATTCTTAGACGCTTGGCAACCCCTCTCAATGAAAGTGCTTTTCCACAGTCTGTGCCTAGGGCTTCTTGAAGAGGAAACAAACCATAGAGACAAAACTGAGAACTCCTTTATTTTGTAAAGTTTAAAAGAGCTACTGCAAACCATGTTGCATTTAGAGTTCCAAATTCATCTATCTATATAGGAGAGAACAGATGGAAAACTAAATATAAAAACTACTACTGCAGATGAACGCTTCAACCTAGAAGACCAAAATTTGGTGAGCCAAGTGGGATTTGTGTACTGATCATTACCAAAAAGTATCATCAAGATTGGGTGAAAAAATATTTGCTGGTATTTGGGAAACTAGTTATTTCTTAGAAGCTTGGCAACCCCTCTCGATGAAAGTGCTTTTCCACAGTCTGTGCCTAGGGCTCCTTGAAGAGGAAACAAACCATAGAGACAAAACTGAGAACTCCTTTATTTTGTCAAGTTTCAAAGAGCTTCTACGAACCATGTTGGATTATAGTTCCAAATTCATCTATCTATATAGGAGTGAGCAGAGGGAAACATAAATATAAAAACTGCTACTGTAGACGAACGCTTCAACCTAGAAGAACAAAATTTGGTGAGCCAAGTGGGATTTGTGTACTGAACATTACCACTATGTATCATCAAGATTGGGTGAAAAAGTTTTTGATCGTATTTCGGAAACTCGTTAATTCTTAGACGCTTGGCAAACCATCTCAATGAAAGTGCTTTTCCACAGTCTGTGCCTAGGGCTACTTGAAAATGAAACAAACTATAGAGAAAAAACTGAGAAGTTCTTTATATTGTCAAGTTTCCAAGAGCTACTTCGATGCATGTTGGTTTTAGAGTTCCAAATTCATCTAACTATATAGGAGAGAACAGAGGGAAACCTAAATATAAAAACTGCTACTGTAGAAGAACGCTTCAACCTAGAAGAACAAAATTTGGTGAGCCAAGTGGGATTTGTGTACTGATCATTACCACCAAGTATCATCAAGATTAGGTGAAAAAATTTTTGCTGGTATTTCCGAATATCGTTAATTCTTAGAAGCTTGGCAACCCTTCTCAATGAAAGTAATTTTCAACTGTCTGTGCCTAGGACTACTTGAAGAGCAAACAAACCTTAGAGACATACTGAGAACTCCTTTATTTTGTCAAGATTCAAAGAGCTACTACGAACCATGTTGGATATAGAGTTACAAATTCATCTATCTATATACGAGAGAGCAGAGGGAAACCTAAATATAAAAACTGCTACTGTAGACGAACGCTTCAACCTAGAAGAACAAAATTTGGTGAGCCAAGTGGGATTTGTGTACTGATCATTACCACCAAGTATCATCAAGATTGGGTGAAAAAATATTTGCTGGTATTTCGGAAACTCGATAATTCTTAGAAGCTTTTCAACCCCTCTGAATGAAAGTGCTTTTCCACAGTCTGCGCTTATGGATACTTGAAGAGGAAACAAACAATAGAGACAAAACTGAGAACTCCTTTATTTTGTCAAGTTTCAAAGAGCTACTACACACCAAGTTGGATTTAGAGTTCCATATTCATCTATCTATATAGGAGAGAACAGAGGGAAACCTAAATATAAAAACTGCTACTGTAGAAGAACGTTTCAACCTAGAAGAACAAAATTTGGTGAGCCAAGTGGGATTTGTGTTCTGATCATTACCACCAAGTATCATCAAGATTGGGTGAAAAAATATTTGCTGAGATTTCGGAAACTTGTTAATTCTTAGAAGCTTGGCCAACCCTCTCAATGAAATTGCTTTTCCTCAGTCTGTGCCTAGGGCTACTTGAAGAGGAAACAAACCATAGAGACAAAACTGAGAACTCCTTTATTTTGTCAAGTTTCAAAGAGCTACTACGAACCATGTTGGATTTAGAGTTCCAAATTCATCTATCTATATAGGAGAGAACAGAGGGAAACCTAAATATAAAAACTGCTACTGTAGGCGAACGCTTCAACCTAGAAGAACAAAATTTGGTGAGCTAAGAGGGATTTGTGTACTGATCATTACCACCAAGTATCATCAAGATTGGGTGAAAAAGTGTTTGTTCGTATTTCAGAAACTCGTTAATTCTTAGAAGCTTGGCAACCCCTCTCAATGAAAGTGTTTTTCCACAGACTGTGCCTAGGGCTACTTGAAGAGGAAACAAACCATTGAACAAAACTGAGAACTCCTTTATTTTGTCAAGTTTCAAAGAGCTACTACACACCATGTTGGATTTAGAGTTCCAAATTCATCTATCTATATAGGAGAGAGCAGAGGGAAACCTAAATATAAAAACTGCTACTGTAGGCGAACGCTTCAACCTAGAAGAACAAAATTTGGTGAGCCAAGTGGGATTTGTGAACTGATCATTACCACCAAGGATCACCAAGATTGGGTGAAAAAATATTTGCTGGAAAATCGGAAACTCGTTAATTCTTAGAAGCGTGGCAACCCCTCTCAAAGAAATTGCTTTTCCACCGTCTGCGCCTACGGCTACTTGAAGAGGAAACAAACCATAGAGACAAAAATGAGAACTCCTTTATTTTGTCAAGTTTCAAAGAGCTACTACGAACCATGTTGGATTTAGAGTTCCAAATTCATCTATCTATATAGGAGAGAGCAGAGGGAAACCTAAATATAAAAACTGCTACTGTAGGCGAACGCTTCAACCTAGAAGAACAAAATTTGGTGAGCCAAGTGGGATTTGTGAACTGATCCTTACCACCAAGTATCATCAAGATTAGGTGAAAAAATTTTTGCTGGTATTTCAGAAACTCGTTAATTCTTAGAAGCTTGGCAACCCTTCTCAATGAAAGTAATTTTCAACTGTCTGTGCCTAGGGCTACTTGAAGAGGAAACAAACCATAGAGACAAAACTGAGAACTCCTTTATTTTGTCAAGATTCAAAGAGCTACTACGAACCATGTTGGATTTAGAGTTACAAATTCATCTATCTATATACGAGAGAGCAGAGGGAAACCTAAATATAAAAACTGCTACTGTAGACGAACGCTTCAACCTCGAAGAACAAATTTTGGTGAGCCAAGTGGGATTTGTGTACTGATCATTATCACCAAGTATCATCAAGATTGGGTGAAAATATATTTGCTGGTATTTCGGAAACTCGTTAATTCTTAGAAGCTTGGAAATCCCTCTCAATGAAATTGCTTTTCCACAGTCTGTGCCTAGGGCTATTTGAAGAGGAAACAAACCGTAGCTACAAAACTGAGAACTCCTTTATTTTGTCAAGTTTCAAAGAGCTTCTACGAACCATGTTGGATTATAGTTCCAAATTCATCTATCTATATAGGAGTGAGCAGAGGGAAACATAAATATAAAAACTGCTTCTGTAGACGAACGCTTCAACCTAGAAGATCAAAATTTGGTGAGCCAAGTGGGATTTGTGTACTGAACATTACCACTATGTATCATCAAGATTGGGTGAAAAAGTTTTTGCTCGTATTTCGGAAACTCGTTAATTCTTAGAAGCTTGGCAACCCCTCTCAATGAAAGTGTTTTTCCACAGACTGTGCCTAGGGCTACTTGAAGAGGAAACAAACCATAGAGACAAAACTGAGAACTCTTTATTTTGTCAAGTTTCAAAGAGCTACTATGAACCATGTTGGATTTAGATTTCCAAATTCATCTATCTATATAGGAGAGAGCAGAGGGAAACCTAAATATAAAAACTGCTACTGTAGACGAACGCTTCAACCTGGAAGAACAAAATTTGGTGAGCCAAGTGGGATTTGTGTACTGATCATTACCACCAAGTATCATCAAGATTGGTTAAAAAAAATATTTGCTGGTATTTCGGAAACTCGTTAATTCTTAGAAGCGTGGCAACCCCTCTCGATGAAAGTGCTTTTCCACAGTCTGTGCCTTGGGCTACTTGAATAGGAAACAAACCATAGAGACAAAACTGAGAACTCCTTTATTTTGTCAAGTTTCAAAGAGCTACTACGAACCATGTTGGATTTAGAGTTCCAAATTCATCTATCTATATAGGAGAGAGCAGAGGGAAACCTAAATATAAAAACTGCTACTGTAGGCGAAAGCTTCAACCTAGAAGAACAAAATTTGGTGAGCCAAGTGGGATTTGTGAACTGATCATTACCAACAAGGATCATCAAGATTGGGTGAAAAAATATTTGCTGGAAAATGGGAAACTCGTTAATTCTTAGAAGCTTGGCAGCCCCTCTCGTTGAAAGTGCTTTTCCACAGTCTGTGCCTAGGGCTTCTTGAAAATGAAACAAACTATAGAGAAAAAACTGAGAACTCCTTTACATTGTCAAGTTTCCAAGAGCTACTTCGAACCATGTTGGATTTAGAGTTCCAAATTCATCTAAATATATAGGAGAAAACAGAGGGAAACCTAAATATAAAAACTGATACTGTAGACGAACGCTTCAACCTAGAAGAACAAAATTTCGTGAGCCAAGTGGGATTTGTGTACTGATCATTATCACCAAGTATCATCAAGATTGGGTGAAAAAATATTAGCTGGTATTTCGGAAACTCCTTAATTCTTAGAAGCTTGGAAATCCCTCTCAATGAAATTGCTTTTCCACAGTCTGTGCCTAGGGCTACTTGAAGAGGAAACAAACCGTAGCTACAAAACTGAGAACTCCTTTATTTTGTCAATTTTCAAAGAGCTTCTACGAACCATGTTGGATTATAGTTCCAAATTCATCTATCTATATAGGAGTGAGCAGAGGGAAACATAAATATAAAAACTGCTACTGTAGACGAACGCTTCAACCTAGAAGAACAAAATTTGGTGACCAAGTGGGATTTGTGTACTGAACATTACCAATATGTATCATCAAGATTGGGTGTAAAAGTTTTTGCTCGTATTTCGGAAACTCGTTAATTCTTAGACGCTTGGCAACCCCTCTCAATGAAAGTGCTTTTCCACAGTCTGTGCCTCGGGCTTCTTGAAGAGGAAACAAACCATAGAGACAAAACTGAGAACTCCTTTATTTTGTAAAGTTTAAAAGAGCTACTGCAAACCATGTTGCATTTAGAGTTCCAAATTCATCTATCTATATAGGAGAGAACAGATGGAAAACTAAATATAAAAACTACTACTGCAGATGAACGCTTCAACCTAGAAGAACAAAATTTGGTGAGCCAAGTGGGATTTGTGTACTGATCATTACCAAAAAGTATCATCAAGATTGGGTGAAAAAATATTTGCTGGTATTTGGGAAACTAGTTATTTCTTAGAAGCTTGGCAACCCCTCTCGATGAAAGTGCTTTTCCACAGTCTGTGCCTAGGGCTCCTTGAAGAGGAAACAAACCATAGAGACAAAACTGAGAACTCCTTTATTTTGTCAAGTTTCAAAGAGCTTCTACGAACCATGTTGGATTATAGTTCCAAATTCATCTATCTATATAGGAGTGAGCAGAGGGAAACATAAATATAAAAACTGCTACTGTAGACGAACGCTTCAACCTAGAAGAACAAAATTTGGTGAGCCAAGTGGGATTTGTGTACTGAACATTACCACTATGTATCATCAAGATTGGGTGAAAAAGTTTTTGATCGTATTTCGGAAACTCGTTAATTCTTAGACGCTTGGCAAACCATCTCAATGAAAGTGCTTTTCCACAGTCTGTGCCTAGGGCTACTTGAAAATGAAACAAACTATAGAGAAAAAACTGAGAACTTCTTTATATTGTCAAGTTTCCAAGAGCTACTTCGATGCATGTTGGATTTAGAGTTCCAAATTCATCTAACTATATAGGAGAGAACAGAGGGAAACCTAAATATAAAAACTGCTACTGTAGAAGAACGCTTCAACCTAGAAGAACAAAATTTGGTGAGCCAAGTGGGATTTGTGTACTGATCATTACCACCAAGTATCATCAAGATTAGGTGAAAAAATTTTTGCTGGTATTTCCAAAAATCGTTAATTCTTAGAAGCTTGGCAACCCTTCTCCATGAAAGTAATTTTCAACTGTCTGTGCCTAGGACTACTTGAAGAGCAAACAAACCTTAGAGACATACTGAGAACTCCTTTATTTTGTCAAGATTCAAAGAGCTACTACGAACCATGTTGGATATAGAGTTACAAATTCATCTATCTATATACGAGAGAGCAGAGGGAAACCTAAATATAAAAACTGCTACTGTAGACGAACGCTTCAACCTAGAAGAACAAAATTTGGTGAGCCAAGTGGGATTTGTGTACTGATCATTACCACCAAGTATCATCAAGATTGGGTGAAAAAATATTTGCTGGTATTTCGGAAACTCGATAATTCTTAGAAGCTTTTCAACCCCTCTGAATGAAAGTGCTTTTCCACAGTCTGCGCTTACGGATACTTGAAGAGGAAACAAACAATAGAGACAAAACTGAGAACTCCTTTATTTTGTCAAGTTTCAAAGAGCTACTACACACCAAGTTGGATTTAGAGTTCCATATTCATCTATCTATATAGGAGAGAACAGAGGGAAACCTAAATATAAAAACTGCTACTGTAGAAGAACGTTTCAACCTAGAAGAACAAAATTTGGTGAGCCAAGTGGGATTTGTGTTTTGATCATTACCACCAAGTATCATCAAGATTGGGTGAAAAAATATTTGCTGAGATTTCGGAAACTCGTTAATTCTTAGAAGCTTGGCCAACCCTCTCAATGAAATTGCTTTTCCTCAGTCTGTGCCTAGGGCTACTTGAAGAGGAAACAAACCATAGAGACAAAACTGAGAACTCCTTTATTTTGTCAAGTTTCAAAGAGCTACTAAGAACCATGTTGGATTTAGAGTTCCAAATTCATCTATCTATATAGGAGAGAACAGAGGGAAACCTAAATATAAAAACTGCTACTGTAGGCGAACGCTTCAACCTAGAAGAACAAAATTTGGTGAGCTAAGAGGGATTTGTGTACTGATCATTACCACCAAGTATCATCAAGATTGGGTGAAAAAGTGTTTGTTCGTATTTCAGAAACTCGTTAATTCTTAGAAGCTTGGCAACCCCTCTCAATGAAAGTGTTTTTCCACAGACTGTGCCTAGGGCTACTTGAAGAGGAAACAAACCATTGAACAAAACTGAGAACTCCTTTATTTTGTCAAGTTTCAAAGAGCTACTACACACCATGTTGGATTTAGAGTTCCAAATTCATCTATCTATATAGGAGAGAGCAGAGGGAAACCTAAATATAAAAACTGCTACTGTAGGCGAACGCTTCAACCTAGAAGAACAAAATTTGTGAGCCAAGTGGGATTTGTGAACTGATCATTACCACCAAGGATCACCAAGATTGGGTGAAAAAATATTTGCTGGAAAATCGGAAACTCGTTAATTCTTAGAAGCTTGGCAGCCCCTCTCGATGAAAGGGCTTTTCCACAGTGTGTGCCTAGGGCTACTTGAAAATGAAACAAACTATACAGAAAAAATTGAGAACTTCTTTATATTGTCAAGTTTCCAAGAGCTACTTCGAACCATGTTGGATTTGAGTTCCAAATTCATCTAACTATATAGGAGAGAACAGAGGGAAACCTAAATATAAAAACTGCTACTGTAGACGAACGCTTCAATCTAGAAGAACAAAATTTGGTGAGCCAAGTGGGATTTGTGTACTGATCATTACCACCAAGTATCATCAAGATTAGGTGAAAAAATTTTTGCTGTTATTTCGGAAACTCGATAATTCTTAGAAGCATGGCAACCCTTCTCAATGAAAGTAATTTTCAACTCTGTGCCTAGGGCTACTTGACAAGGAAACAAACCATTGAGACAAAACTGAGAACTCCTTTATTTTGTCAAGTTTCAAAGAGCTACTACGAACCATGGTGGATTTAGAGTTCCAAATTCATCTATCTATATAGGAGACCACAGAGGGAAACCTAAATATAAAAACTGCTACTGTAGACGAACGCTTCAACCTAGTAGAACAAATTTTGGTGAGAAAAGTGGGATTTGTGTACTGATCATTACCACCAAGTATCATCAAGATTGGTTAAAAAAAATATTTGCTGGTATTTCGGAAACTCGTTAATTCTTAGAAGCGTGGCAACCCCTCTCAAAGAAATTGCTTTTCCACCGTCTGCGCCTATGGCTACTTGAAGAGGAAACAAACCATAGAGACAAAAATGAGAACTCCTTTATTTTGTCAAGTTTCAAAGAGCTACTACGAACCATGTTGGATTTAGAGTTCCAAATTCATCTATCTATATAGGAGAGAGCAGAGGGAAACCTAAATATAAAAACTGCTACTGTAGGCGAACGCTTCAACCTAGAAGAACAAAATTTGGTGAGCCAAGTGGGATTTGTGAACTGATCCTTACCACCAAGTATCATCAAGATTAGGTGAAAAAATTTTTGCTGGTATTTCGGAAACTCGTTAATTCTTAGAAGCTTGGCAACCCTTCTCAATGAAAGTAATTTTCAACTGTCTGTGCCTAGGGCTACTTGAAGAGGAAACAAACCATAGAGACAAAACTGAGAACTCCTTTATTTTGTCAAGATTCAAAGAGCTACTACGAACCATGTTGGATTTAGAGTTACAAATTCATCTATCTATATACGAGAGAGCAGAGGGAAACCTAAATATAAAAACTGCTACTGTAGACGAACGCTTCAACCTCGAGGAACAAATTTTGGTGAGCCAAGTGGGATTTGTGTACTGATCATTATCACCAAGTATCATCAAGATTGGGTGAAAATATATTTGCTGGTATTTCGGAAACTCGTTAATTCTTAGAAGCTTGGAAATCCCTCTCAATGAAATTGCTTTTCCACAGTCTGTGCCTAGGGCTATTTGAAGAGGAAACAAACCGTAGCTACAAAACTGAGAACTCCTTTATTTTGTCAAGTTTCAAAGAGCTTCTACGAACCATGTTGGATTATAGTTCCAAATTCATCTATCTATATAGGAGTGAGCAGAGGGAAACATAAATATAAAAACTGCTTCTGTAGACGAACGCTTCAACCTAGAAGATCAAAATTTGGTGAGCCAAGTGGGATTTGTGTACTGAACATTACCACTATGTATCATCAAGATTGGGTGAAAAAGTTTTTGCTCGTATTTCGGAAACTCGTTAATTCTTAGAAGCTTGGCAACCCCTCTCAATGAAAGTGTTTTTCCACAGACTGTGCCTAGGGCTACTTGAAGAGGATACAAACCATTGAGAAAAAACTGAGAACTCCTTTATTTTGTCAAGTTTCAAAGAGCTACTATGAACCATGTTGGATTTAGAGTTCCAAATTCATCTATCTATATAGGAGAGAGCAGAGGGAAACCTAAATATAAAAACTGCTACTGTAGGTGAACGCTTCAACCTAGAAGAACAAAATTTGGTGAGCCAAGTGGGATTTGTGAACTGATCATTACCACCAAGGATCATCAAGATGGGTGAAAAAATATTTGCTGGAAAATCGGAAACTCGTTAATTCTTAGAAGCTTGGCAGCCCCTCTCGATGAAAGTAATTTTCAACTGTCTGTGCCTAGGGCTACTTGAAGAGGAAACAAACCATAGAGACAAAACTGAGAACTCCTTTATTTTGTCAAGATTCAAAGAGCTACTACGAACCATGTTGGATTTAGAGTTACAAATTCATCTGTCTATATTCGAGAGAGCAGAGGGAAACCTAAATATAAAAACTGCTACTGTAGACGAACGCTTCAACCTAGAAGAACAAATTTTGGTGAGCCAAGTGGGATTTGTGTACTGATCATTATCACCAAGTATCATCAAGATTGGGTGAAAAAATATTTGCTGGTATTTCGGAAACTCGTTAATTCTTAGAAGCTTGGAAATCCCTCTCAATGAAATTGCTTTTCCACAGTCTGTGCCTAGGGCTACTTGAAGAGGAAACAAACCATAGCTACAAAACTGAGAACTCCTTTATTTTGTCAAGTTTCAAAGAGCTTCTACGAACCATGTTGGATTATAGTTCCAATTTCACCTATCTATATAGGAGTGAGCAGAGGGAAACATAAATATAAAAACTGCTACTGTAGACGAACGCTTCATCCTAGAAGAACAAAATTTGGTGAGCTAAGAGGGATTTGTGTACTGATCATTACCACCAAGTATCATCAAGATTGGGTGAAAAAGTTTTTGCTCGTTTTTCGGAAACTCGTTAATTCTTAGAAGCTTGGCAACCCCTCTCAATGAAAGTGTTTTTCCAAAGACTGTGCCTAGGGCTACTTGAAGAGGATACAAACCATTGAGAAAAAACTGAGAACTCCTTTATTTTGTCAAGTTTCAAAGAGCTACTACAAACCATGTTGGATTTAGAGTTCCAAATTCATCTATCTATATAGGAGAGAGCAGAGGGAAACCTAAATATAAAAACTGCTACTGTAGGCGAACGCTTCAACCTAGAAGAACAAAATTTGGTGAGCCCAGTGGGATTTGTGTACTGATCATTACCACCAAGTATCATCAAGATTGGTTAAAAAAAATATTTGCTGGTATTTCGGAAACTCGTTAATTCTTAGAAGCGTGGCAACCCCTCTCAAAGAAATTGCTTTTCCACCGTCTGCGCCTACGGCTACTTGAAGAGGAAACAAACCATAGAGACAAAAATGAGAACTCCTTTATTTTGTCAAGTTTCAAAGAGCTACTACGAACCATGTTGGATTTAGAGTTCCAAATTCATCTATCTATATAGAGAGAGCAGAGGGAAACCTAAATATAAAAACTGCTACTGTAGGCGAACGCTTCAACCTAGAAGAACAAAATTTGGTGAGCCAAGTGGGATTTCTGAACTGATCATTACCACCAAGTATCATCAAGATTAGGTGAAAAAATTTTTGCTGGTATTTCGGAAAATCGTTAATTCTTAGAAGCTTGGCAACCCTTCTCAATGAAAGTAATTTTCAACTGTCTGTGCCTAGGGCTACTTGAAGAGGAAACAAACCATAGAGA
Source organism: Callospermophilus lateralis (assembly GCF_048772815.1). Lineage (NCBI taxonomy): Eukaryota > Metazoa > Chordata > Mammalia > Rodentia > Sciuridae > Callospermophilus > Callospermophilus lateralis. The sequence continues at coordinate 12,154 of NW_027515990.1, read as the reverse complement.
CAAAACTGAGAACTCCTTTATTTTGTCAAGATTCAAAGAGCTACTACGAACCATGTTGGATTTAGAGTTACAAATTCATCTATCTATATACGAGAGAGCAGAGGGAAACCTAAATATAAAAACTGCTACTGTAGACGAACGCTTCAACCTCGAAGAACAAATTTTGGTGAGCCAAGTGGGATTTGTGTACTGATCATTATCACCAAGTATCATCAAGATTGGGTGAAAATATATTTGCTGGTATTTCGGAAACTCGTTAATTCTTAGAAGCTTGGAAATCCCTCTCAATGAAATTGCTTTTCCACAGTCTGTGCCTAGGGCTACTTGAAGAGGAAACAAACCGTAGCTACAAAACTGAGAACTCCTTTATTTTGTCAAGTTTCAAAGAGCTTCTACGAACCATGTTGGATTATAGTTCCAAATTCATCTATCTATATAGGAGTGAGCAGAGGGAAACATAAATATAAAAACTGCTTCTGTAGACGAACGCTTCAACCTAGAAGAACAAAATTTGGTGAGCCAAGTGGGATTTGTGTACTGAACATTACCACTATGTATCATCAAGATTGGGTGAAAAAGTTTTTGCTCGTATTTCGGAAACTCGTTAATTCTTAGAAGCTTGGCAACCCCTCTCAATGAAAGTGTTTTTCCACAGACTGTGCCTAGGGCTACTTGAAGAGGATACAAACCATTGAGAAAAACTGAGAACTCCTTTATTTTGTCAAGTTTCAAAGAGCTACTACGAACCATGTTGGATTTAGAGTTCCAAATTCATCTATCTATATAGGAGAGAGCAGAGGGAAACCTAAATATAAAAACTGCTACTGTAGGTGAACGCTTCAACCTAGAAGAACAAAATTTGGTGAGCCAAGTGGGATTTGTGAACTGATCATTACCTCCAAGGATCATCAAGATGGGTGAAAAAATATTTGCTGGAAAATCGGAAACTCGTTAATTCTTAGAAGCTTGGCAGCCCCTCTCGATGAAAGTAATTTTCAACTGTCTGTGCCTAGGGCTACTTGAAGAGGAAACAAACCATAGAGACAAAACTGAGGACTCCTTTATTTTGTCAAGATTCAAAGAGCTACTACGAACCATGTTGGATTTAGAGTTACAAATTCATCTGTCTATATACGAGAGAGCAGAGGGAAACCTAAATATAAAAACTGCTACTGTAGACGAACGCTTCAACCTAGAAGAACAAATTTTGGTGAGCCAAGTGGGATTTGTGTACTGATCATTATCACCAAGTATCATCAAGATTGGGTGAAAAAATATTTGCTGGTATTTCGGAAACTCGTTAATTCTTAGAAGCTTGGAAATCCCTCTCAATGAAATTGCTTTTCCACAGTCTGTGCCTAGGGCTACTTGAAGAGGAAACAAACCATAGCTACAAAACTGAGAACTCCTTTATTTTTTCAAGTTTCAAAGAGCTTCTAAGAACCATGTTGGATTATAGTTCCAAATTCACCTATCTATATAGGAGTGAGCAGAGGGAAACATAAATATAAAAACTGCTACTGTAGACGAACGCTTCAACCTAGAAGAACAAAATTTGGTGAGCCAAGTGGGACTTGTGTACTGAACATTACCACTATGTATCATCAAGATTGGGTGAAAAAGTTTTTGCTCGTATTTCGGAAACTCGTTAATTCTTAGACGCTTGGCAACCCCTCTCAATGAAAGTGCTTTTCCACAGTCTGTGCCTAGGGCTACTTGAAGAAGAAACAATCCATAGAGACAGAACTGAGAACTCCTTTATTTTGTCAAGTTTCAAAGAATTACTACTGTCCATGTTGGATTTAGAGTTCCAAATTCATCTATCTATATAGGAGAGAACAGAGGGAAAACTAAATATAAAAACTACTACTGCAGATGAACGCTTCAACCTAGAAGAACAAAATTTGGTGAGCCAAGTGGGATTTGTGTACTGATCATTACCACCAAGTATTATCAAGATTGGGTGAAAAAATATTTGCTGGTATTTGGGAAACTAGTTATTTGTTAGAAGCTTGGCAACCCCTCTCGATGAAAGTGCTTTTCCACAGTCTGTGCCTAGGGCTCCTTGAAGAGGAAACAAACCATAGAGACAAAACTGAGATCTCCTTTATTTTGTCAAGTTTCAAAGAGCTTCTACGAACTATGTTGGATTTAGAGTTCCAAATTCATCGATCTATACAGGAGTGAACAGAGGGAAACCTAAATATAAAAACTGCTACTGTAGACGAACGCTTCATCCTAGAAGAACAAAATTTGGTGAGCTAAGAGGGATTTGTGTACTGATCATTACCACCAAGTATCATCAAGATTGGGTGAAAAAGTGTTTGCTCGTTTTTCGGAAACTCGTTAATTCTTAGAAGCTTGGCAACCCCTCTCAATGAAAGTGTTTTTCCAAAGACTGTGCCTACGGCTACTTGAAGAGGATACAAACCATTGAGAAAAAACTGAGAACTCCTTTATTTTGTCATGTTTCAAAGAGCTACTACAAACCATGTTGGATTTAGAGTTCCAAATTCATCTATCTATATAGGAGAGAGCAGAGGGAAACCTAAATATAAAAACTGCTACTGTAGGCGAACGCTTCAACCTAAGAAGAACAAAATTTGGTGAGCCAAGTGGGATTTGTGAACTGATCATTACCACCAAGGATCATCAAGATTGGGTGAAAAAATATTTGCTGGAAAATCGGAAACTCGTTAATTCTTAGAAGCTTGGCAGCCCCTCTCGATGAAAGTGCTTTTCCACAGTCTGTGCCTAGGGCTACTTGAAAATGAAACAAACTATAGAGAAAAACTGAGAATTTCTTTATATTGTCAAGTTTCCAAGAGCTACTTCGAACCATGTTGGATTTGAGTTCCAAATTCATCTAACTATATAGGAGAGAACAGAGGGAAACCTAAATATAAAAACTGCTACTGTAGACGAACGCTTCAACCTAGAAGAACCAAAATTTGGTGAGCCAAGTGGGATTTGTGTACTGATCATTACCACCAAGTATCATCATATTAGGTGAAAAAATTTTTGCTGTTATTTCGGAACGCGTTAATTCTTAGAAGCTTGGCAACCCTTCTCAATGAAAGTAATTTTCAACTGTCTGTGCCTAGGGCTACTTGAAGAGGAAACAAACCATTGAGACAAAACTGAGAACTCCTTTATTTTGTCAAGTTTCAAAGAGCTACTACGAACCCTGGTGGTTTTAGAGTTCCAAATTCATCTATCTATATAGGAGACAACAGAGGGAAACCCAAATATAAAAACTGCTACTGTAGACGAACGCTTCAACCTAGTAGAACAAATTTTGGTGGGAAAAGTGGGATTTGTGTACTGATCATTACCACCAAGTATCATCAAGATTGGTTAAAAAAAATATTTGCTGGTATTTCGGAAACTCGTTAATTCTTAGAAGCGTGGCAACCCCTCTCGATTAAAGTGCTTTTCCACAGTCTGTGCCTTGGGCGACTTGAATAGGAAACAAACCATAGAGACAAAACTGAGAACTCCTTTATTTTGTCAAGATTCAAAGAGCTACTACGAACCATGTTGGATTTAGAGTTTCAAATTCATCTATCTATATACGAGAGAGCAGAGGGAAACCTAAATATAAAAACTGCTACTGTAGACGAACGCTTCAACCTAGAAGAACAAATTTTGGTGAGCCAAGTGGGATTTGTGTACTGATCATTATCACCAAGTATCATCAAGATTGGGTGAAAAAATATTTGCTGGTATTTCGGAAACTCGTTAATTCTTAGAAGCTTGGAAATCCCTCTCAATGAAATTGCTTTTCCACAGTCTGTGCCTAGGGCTACTTGAACAGGAAACAAACCATAGCTACAAAACTGAGAACTCCTTTATTTTGTCAAGTTTCAAAGAGGTTCTACGAACCATGTTGGATTATAGTTCCAAATTCATCTATCTATATAGGAGTGAGCAGAGGAAACATAAAGATAAAACTGCTACTGTAGACGAACGCTTCAACCTAGAAGAACAAAATTTGGTGAGGAAAGTGAGATTTGTGTACTGAACATTACCACTATGTATCATCAAGATTGGTTGAAAAGTTTTTGATCGTATTTTGGAAACTCGTTAATTCTTAGACGCTTGGCAACCCCCTCTCAATGAAAGTGCTTTTCCACAGTCTGTGCCTAGGGCTACTTGAAGAGGAAACAAACCATAGAGACAAAACTGAGAACTCTTTATTTTGTAAAGCTTAAAAGAGCTACTGCAAACCATGTTGCATTTAGTGTTCCAAATTCATCTATCTATATAGGAGAGAACAGATGGAAAACTAAATATAAAAAACTACTACTGCAGATGAACGCTTCAACCTAGAAGAACAAAATTTGGTGAGCCAAGTGGGATTTGTGTACTGATCATTACCACCAAGTATCATCAAGATTGGGTGAAAAAATATTGGCTGGTATTTGGGAAACTAGGTATTTCTTAGAAGTTTGGCAACCCCTCTCGATGAAAGTGCTTTTCCCACAGTCTGAGCCTAGGGCTCCTTGAAGAGGAAACAAACCATAGAGACAAAACTGAGAACTCCTTTATTTTGTCAAGTTTCAAAGAGCTTCTACGAACTATGTTGGATTTAGAGTTCCAAATTCATCTATCTATACAGGAGTGAGCAGAGGGAAACCTAAATATAAAAACTGCTACTGTAGACGAACGCTTCAACCTAGAAGAACAAAATTTGGTGAGCCAAGTGGGATTTGTGAACTGATCATTACCAACAAGTATCATCAAGATTGGGTGAAAAAATATTTGCTGGAAAATCGGAAACTCGATAATTCTTAGAAGCTTGGCAGCCCCTCTCGATGAAAGTGCTTTTCCACAGTCTGTGCCTAGGGCTACTTGAAAATACAACAAACTATAGAGAAAAAACTGAGAACTCCTTTATATTGTCAAGTTTCCAAGAGCTACTTCGAACCATGTTGGATTTAGAGTTACAAATTCATCTAACTATATAGGAGGGAACAGAGAGAAACCTAAATATAAAAACTGCTACTGTAGACGAACGCTTCAACCTAGAAGAACATAATTTGGTGAGCCAAGTGGATTTGTGTACTGATCATTACCACCAAGTATCATCAAGATTGGGTGAAAAAATATTTGCTGGTATTTCAGAAACTCGTTAATTCTTAGGAGGTTGGCAACCTTCTCAATGAAAGTGCTTTTCCACAGTCTGTGCCTAGGGCTGCTTGAAGAGGAAACAAACCATAGAGACAAAACTGAGAACTCCTTTATTTTGTCAAGTTTCAAAGAGCTACTACGAACCATGTTGGATTTAGAGTTCCAAATTCATCTATCTATATAGGAGAGAGCAGAGGGAAACCTAAATATAAAAACTGCTACTGTAGGCGAACGCTTCAACCTAGAAGAACAAAATTTGGTGAGCCAAGTGGGATTTGTGTACTGATCATGACCACCAAGTATCATCAAGATTTGGGTGAAAAAATATTTGCTGGGATTTCGGAAACTCGTTAATTCTTAGAAGCTTGGAAATCCCTCTCAATGAAATTGCTTTTCCACAGTCTGTGCCTAGGGCTACTTGAAGCGAAACAAACCATAGCTACAAAACTGAGAACTCCTTTATTTTGTCAAGTTTCAAAGAGCTTCTACGACCATTGTTGGATTATAGTTCCAAATTCACCTATCTATATAGGAGTGAGCAGAGGGAAACATAAATATAAAAACTGCTACTGTAGACGAACGCTTCAACCTAGAAGAACAAAATTTGGTGAGCCAATGGGATTTGTGTACTGAACATTACCACTATGTATCATCAAGATTGGGTGAAAAAGTTTTTGCTCGTATTTCGGAAACTCGTTAATTCTTAGAAGCTTGGCAACCCCTCTCGATGAAAGTGCTTTTCCACAGTCTGTGCCTAGGGCTACTTGAAGAGGAAACAAACCATAAAGACAAAACTGAGAACTCCTTTATTTTGTCAAGTTTCAAGGAGCTACTACGAACCATGTTGGATTTAGAGTTCCAAATTCATCTATCTATATAGGAGAGAACAGAGGGAAACCTAAATATAAAACTGACACTGTAGACGAACGCTTCATCATAGAAGAACAAAATTTGGTGAGCCAAGTGGGATTAGTGAACTGATCATTAACACCAAGTATCATCAAGATTGGGTGAAAAAATATTTGCTGGTATTTCGGAAACTCGTTAATTCTTAGAAGCCTGGCAACCCCTCTCAATGAAAGTGCTTTTCCACAGTATGTGCCTAGGGCTACTTGAAGAGGAAACAAACCATAGAGACAAAACTGAGAACTCCTTTATTTTGTAAAGTTTAAAAGAGCTACTGCAAACCGTGTTGCATTTAGAGTTCCAAATTCATCTATCTATATAAGAGAGAACAGAGGGAAAACTAAATATAAAAACTACTACTGCAGATGAATGCTTCAACCTAGAAGAACAAAATTTGGTGAGCCAAGTGGGATTTGTGTACTGATCATTACCACCAAGTATCATCAAGATTGGGTGAAAAAATATTTGCTGGTATTTGGGAAACTAGTTATTTCTTAGAAGCTTGGCAACCCCTCGATGAAAGTGCTTTTCCACAGTCTGTGCCTAGGGCTCCTTGAAGAGGAAACAAACCATAGAGACAAAATTGAGAACTCCTTTATTTTGTCAAGTTTCAAAGAGCTTCTAAGAAACTATGCTGGATTTAGAGTTCCAAATTCATCTATCTATACAGGAGTGAGCAGAGGGAAACCTAAATATAAAAACTGCTATTGTAGACGAACGCTTCAACCTAGAAGAACAAAATTTGGTGAGCTAAGAGGGATTTGTGTACTGATCATTACCACCAAGTATCATCAAGATTGGGTGAAAAAGTGTTTGCTCATATTTTCGGAAACTCGTTAATTCTTAGAAGCTTGGCAACCCCTCTCAATGAAAATGTTTTTCCACAGACTGTGCCTAGGGCTACTTGAAGAGGAAACAAACCATTGAACAAAACTGAGAACTTCTTTATTTTGTCAAGTTTCAAAGAGCTACTACAAACCATGTTGGATTTAGAGTTCCAAATTCATCTATCTATATAGGAGAGAGCAGAGGGAAACCTAAATATAAAAACTGCTACTGTAGGCGAACGCTTCAACTTAGAAGAACAAAATTTGGTGAGCCAAGTGGGATTTGTGAACTGATCATTACCACCAAGTATCATCAAGATGGGTGAAAAATATTTGCTGGAAAATCGGAAAATCGTTAATTCTTAGAAGCTTGGCAGCCCCTCTCGATGAAAGTTCTTTTCCACAGTCTGTGCCTAGGGCTACTTGAAAATGAAACAAACTATAGAGAAAAAACTGAGAACTTCTTTATATTGTCAAGTTTCCAAGAGCTACTTCGAACCATGTTGGATTTGAGTTCCAAATTCATCTAACTATATAGGAGAGAACAGAGGGAAACCTAAATATATAAACTGCTACTGTAGACGAACGCTTCAACCTAGAAGAACAAAATTTGGTGAGCAAGTGGGATTTGTGTACTGATCATTACCACCAAGTATCATCAAGATTAGGTGAAAAATTTTTGCTGTTATTTCGGAAACTCGTTAATTCTTAGAAGCTTGGCAACCCTTCTCAATGAAAGTAATTTTCAACTGTCTGTGCCTATGGCTACTTGAAGAGGAAACAAACCATTGAGACAAAACTGAGAACTCCTTTATTTTGTCAAGTTTCAAAGAGCTACTACGAACCATGGTGGTTTTAGAGTTCCTAATTCATCTATCTATATAGGAGGACAACAGGGGGAAACCTAAATATAAAAACTGCTACTGTAGACGAACGCTTCAACCTAGGAGAACAAATTTTGGTGGGAAAAGTGGATTTGTGTACTGATCATTACCACCAAGTATCATCAAGATTAGGTGAAAAAATTTTTGCTGGTATTTCCAAAAATCGTTAATTCTTAGAAGCTTGGCAACCCTTCTCCATGAAAGTAATTTTCAACTGTCTGTGCCTAGGACTACTTGAAGAGCAAACAAACCTTAGAGACATACTGAGAACTCCTTTATTTTGTCAAGATTCAAAGAGCTACTACGAACCATGTTGGATATAGAGTTACAAATTCATCTATCTATATACGAGAGAGCAGAGGGAAACCTAAATTATAAAAACTGCTACTGTAGACGAACGCTTCAACCTAGAAGAACAAAATTTGGTGAGCCAAGTGGGATTTGTGTACTGATCATTACCACCAAGTATCATCAAGATTGGGTGAAAAAAATATTTGCTGGTATTTCGGAAACTCGATAATTCTTAGAAGCTTTTCAACCCCTCTGAATGAAAGTGCTTTTCCACAGTCTGCGCTACGGATACTTGAAGAGGAAACAAACAATAGAGACAAAACTGAGAACTCCTTTATTTTGTCAAGTTTCAAAGAGCTACTACACACCAAGTTGGATTTAGAGTTCCATATTCATCTATCTATATAGGAGAGAACAGAGGGAAACCTAAATATAAAAACTGCTACTGTAGAAGAACGTTTCAACCTAGAAGAACAAAATTTGGTGAGCCAAGTGGGAATTTGTGTTTTGATCATTACCACCAAGTATCATCAAGATTGGGTGAAAAAATATTTGCTGAGATTTCGGAAACTCGTTAATTCTTAGAAGCTTGGCCAACCCTCTCAATGAAATTGCTTTTCCTCAGTCTGTGCCTAGGGCTACTTGAAGAGGAAACAAACCATAGAGACAAAACTGAGAACTCCTTTATTTTGTCAAGTTTCAAAGAGCTACTAAGAACCATGTTGGATTTAGAGTTCCAAATTCATCTATCTATATAGGAGAGAACAGAGGGAAACCTAAATATAAAAACTGCTACTGTAGGCGAACGCTTCAACCTAGAAGAACAAAATTTGGTGAGCTAAGAGGGATTTGTGTACTGATCATTACCACCAAGTATCATCAAGATTGGGTGAAAAAGTGTTTGTTCGTATTTCAGAAACTCGTTAATTCTTAGAAGCTTGGCAACCCCTCTCAATGAAAGTGTTTTTCCACAGACTGTGCCTAGGGCTACTTGAAGAGGAAACAAACCATTGAACAAAACTGAGAACTCCTTTATTTTGTCAAGTTTCAATGAGCTACTACACACCATGTTGGATTTAGAGTTCCAAATTCATCTATCTATATAGGAGAGAGCAGAGGGAAACCTAAATATAAAAACTGCTACTGTAGGCGAACGCTTCAACCTAGAAGAACAAAATTTGTGAGCCAAGTGGGATTTGTGAAGTGATCATTACCACCAAGGATCACCAAGATTGGGTGAAAAAATATTTGCTGGAAAATCGGAAACTCGTTAATTCTTAGAAGCTTGGCAGCCCCTCTCGATGAAAGGGCTTTTCCACAGTGTGTGCCTAGGGCTACTTGAAAATGAAACAAACTATACAGAAAAAATTGAGAACTTCTTTATATTGTCAAGTTTCCAAGAGCTACTTCGAACCATGTTGGATTTGAGTTCCAAATTCATCTAACTATATAGGAGAGAACAGAGGAAACCTAAATATAAAAACTGCTACTGTAGACGAACGCTTCAATCTAGAAGAACAAAATTTGGTGAGCCAAGTGGGATTTGTGTACTGATCATTACCACCAAGTATCATCAAGATTAGGTGAAAAAATTTTTGCTGTTATTTCGGAAACTCGATAATTCTTAGAAGCATGGCAACCCTTCTCAATGAAAGTAATTTTCAACTCTGTGCCTAGGGCTACTTGACAAGGAAACAAACCATTGAGACAAAACTGAGAACTCCTTTATTTTGTCAAGTTTCAAAGAGCTACTACGAACCATGGTGGATTTAGAGTTCCAAATTCATCTATCTATATAGGAGACCACAGAGGGAAACCTAAATATAAAAACTGCTACTGTAGACGAACGCTTCAACCTAGTAGAACAAATTTTGGTGAGAAAAGTGGGATTTGTGTACTGATCATTACCACCAAGTATCATCAAGATTGGTTAAAAAAAATATTTGCTGGTATTTCGGAAACTCGTTAATTCTTAGAAGCGTGGCAACCCCTCTCAAAGAAATGCTTTTCCACCGTCTGCGCCTATGGCTACTTGAAGAGGAAACAAACCATAGAGACAAAAATGAGAACTCCTTTATTTTGTCAAGTTTCAAAGAGCTACTACGAACCATGTTGGATTTAGAGTTCCAAATTCATCTATCTATATAGGAGAGAGCAGAGGGAAACCTAAATATAAAAACTGCTACTGTAGGCGAACGCTTCAACCTAGAAGAACAAAATTTGGTGAGCCAAGTGGGATTTGTGAACTGATCCTTACCACCAAGTATCATCAAGATTAGGTGAAAAAAATTTTTGCTGGTATTTCGGAAACTCGTTAATTCTTAGAAGCTTGGCAACCCTTCTCAATGAAAGTAATTTTCAACTGTCTGTGCCTAGGGCTACTTGAAGAGGAAACAAACCATAGAGACAAAACTGAGAACTCCTTTATTTTGTCAAGATTCAAAGAGCTACTACGAACCATGTTGGATTTAGAGTTACAAATTCATCTATCTATATACGAGAGAGCAGAGGGAAACCTAAATATAAAAACTGCTACTGTAGACGAACGCTTCAACCTCGAGGAACAAATTTTGGTGAGCCAAGTGGGATTTGTGTACTGATCATTATCACCAAGTATCATCAAGATTGGGTGAAAATATATTTGCTGGTATTTCGGAAACTCGTTAATTCTTAGAAGCTTGGAAATCCCTCTCAATGAAATTGCTTTTCCACAGTCTGTGCCTAGGGCTATTTGAAGAGGAAACAAACCGTAGCTACAAAACTGAGAACTCCTTTATTTTGTCAAGTTTCAAAGAGCTTCTACGAACCATGTTGGATTATAGTTCCAAATTCATCTATCTATATAGGAGTGAGCAGAGGGAAACATAAATATAAAAACTGCTTCTGTAGACGAACGCTTCAACCTAGAAGATCAAAATTTGGTGAGCCAAGTGGGATTTGTGTACTGAACTTTACCACTATGTATCATCAAGATTGGGTGAAAAAGTTTTTGCTCGTATTTCGGAAACTCGTTAATTCTTAGAAGCTTGGCAACCCCTCTCAATGAAAGTGTTTTTCCACAGACTGTGCCTAGGGCTACTTGAAGAGGATACAAACCATTGAGAAAAAACTGAGAACTCCTTTATTTTGTCAAGTTTCAAAGAGCTACTATGAACCATGTTGGATTTAGAGTTCCAAATTCATCTATCTATATAGGAGAGAGCAGAGGGAAACCTATATATAAAAACTGCTACTGTAGGTGAACGCTTCAACCTAGAAGAACAAAATTTGGTGAGCCAAGTGGGATTTGTGAACTGATCATTACCACCAAGGATCATCAAGATGGGTGAAAAAATATTTGCTGGAAAATCGGAAACTCGTTAATTCTTAGAAGCTTGGCAGCCCCTCTCGATGAAAGTAATTTTCAACTGTCTGTGCCTAGGGCTACTTGAAGAGGAAACAAACCATAGAGACAAAACTGAGACCTCCTTTATTTTGTCAAGATTCAAAGAGCTACTACGAACCATGTTGGATTTAGAGTTACAAATTCATCTGTCTATATTCGAGAGAGCAGAGGGAAACCTAAATATAAAAACTGCTACTGTAGACGAACGCTTCAACCTAGAAGAACAAATTTTGGTGAGCCAAGTGGGATTTGTGTACTGATCATTATCACCAAGTATCATCAAGATTGGGTGAAAAAATATTTGCTGGTATTTCGGAAACTCGTTAATTCTTAGAAGCTTGGAAATCCCTCTCAATGAAATTGCTTTTCCACAGTCTTGCCTAGGGCTACTTGAAGAGGAAACAAACCATAGCTACAAAACTGAGAACTCCTTTATTTTGTCAAGTTTCAAAGAGCTTCTACGAACCATGTTGGATTATAGTTCCAATTTCACCTATCTATATAGGAGTGAGCAGAGGGAAACATAAATATAAAAACTGCTACTGTAGACGAACGCTTCATCCTAGAAGAACAAAATTTGGTGAGCTAAGAGGGATTTGTGTACTGATCATTACCACCAAGTATCATCAAGATTGGGTGAAAAAGTTTTTGCTCGTTTTTCGGAAACTCGTTAATTCTTAGAAGCTTGGCAACCCCTCTCAATGAAAGTGTTTTTCCAAAGACTGTGC
>NW_027515989.1:0-67242 GCF_048772815.1 Callospermophilus lateralis | reverse complement strand
AGTATCATCAAGATTTGGTGAGAAAATGGTTGCTGAGATTTGAGCAAACTAGTAGTTTTTTGGAAGCTTGGCAACCCCTTTCAAACGAAAGGGTTCTTCGCCAGTCTCTGCATTTGGTACTTCAAGAGGAAACAAACCATACAGGTAGAACTTAGAACTACTTCATTTTGTCAAGTTTCACGGAGCTAGCACAAACCGTGTTTGATTTAGAGTTTCAAACACATTTATCTATATAGCAGAAAACAGAGTGAAACCTAAAAATTCAAACTGTTACTGGAAACGAACGCTTGAACCTAGAAGAGTGAAAGTTGGGCAGCCAAGTGGGATTAGTGAACTGATCATTACCACCAAGTATCATCAAGATTTGGTGAAAAAATGTTTGCTGAGATTTCAGCAAACTAGTAGTTTTTTGGAAGCATGGCAACCCCTTTCAAACGAAAGTGTTTTTCGCCAGTTTCTGCATGGGTTACTTCAAGAGGAAACAGACCATAGAGATAGAACTTAGAACTACTTCATTTTGTCAAGTTTCAAGGAGCTAGCACAAACCGTGTTTGATTTAGAGTTTCAAACACATCTATCTATATAGCAGAAAACAGAGTGAAACCTAAAAATTCAAAGTGTTACTGGAAACGAACGCTTGAACCTAGAAGAGTGAAAATTGGGCAGCCAAGTGGGCTTAGTTAACTGATCATTACCACCAAGTATCATCAAGATTTGGTGAAAAAATGTTTGCTGATATTTCAGCAAACGAGTAGTTTTTTGGAAGCTTGGCAACCCCTTTCAAACGAAAGTGTTCTTCGCCAGTCTCTGCATGGGGTACTTCAAGAGGAAACAAACCATAGAGATAGAACTTAGAACTACTTCATTTTGTCAAGTTTCACGGAGCTAGCACAAACCGTGTTGGATTTAGAGTTTCAAACACATCTATCTATATAGCAGAAAACAGAGTGAAACCTAAAAATTCAAACTGTTACTGGAAACGAACGCTTGAACCTAGAAGAGTGAAAGTTGGGCAGCCAAGTGGGATTAGTGAACTGATCATTACCACCAAGTATCATCAAGATTTGGTGAAAAAATGTTTGCTGAGATTTCAGCAAACTAGTAGTTTTTTGGAAGAATGGCAACCCCTTTCAAACGAAAGTGTTTTTCGCCAGTTTCTGCATGGGTTACTTCAAGAGGAAACAAACCATAGAGATAGAACTTAGAACTACTTCATTTTGTCAAGTTTCAAGGAGCTAGCACAAACCGTGTTTGATTTAGAGTTTCAAACGCATCTATCTATATAGCAGAAAACAGAGTGAAACCTAAAATTTCAAACTGTTACTGGAAACGAACGCTTGAACCTAGAAGATTGAAACTTGGGCAGCCAAGTGGGATTAGTGAACTGATCATTACCACCAAGTATCATCAAGATTTGGTGAAAAAATGTTTGCTGAGATTTCAGCAAACGAGTAGTTTTTTGGAAGCTTGGCAACCCCTTTCAAACGAAAGTGTTCTTCGCCAGTCTCTGCATGGGGTACTTCAAGAGGAAACAAACCATAGAGATAGAACTTAGAACTACTTCATTTTGTCAAGTTTCACGGAGCTAGCACAAACCGTGTTTGATTTAGAGTTTCAAACACATCTATCTATATAGCAGAAAACAGAGTGAAACCTAAAAATTCAAAGTGTTATTGGAAACGAACGCTTGAACCTAGAAGAGTGAAAATTTGGCAGCCAAGTGGGCTTAGTGAACTGATCATTACCACCAAGTATCATCAAGATTTGGTGAAAAAATGGTTGCTGAGATTTCAGCAAACTAGTAGTTTCTTGGAAGCTTGGCAACCCCTTTCAAACGAAAGTGTTCTTCGCTAGTCTCTGCATTTGGTACTTCAAAAGGAAACAAACCATAGAGATAGAACTTAGAACTACTTCATTTTGTCAAGTTTCACGGAGCTAGCACAAACCGTGTTTGATTTAGAGTTTCAAACACATCTATCTATATAGCAGAAAACAGAGTGAAACCTAAAAATTCAAACTGTTACTGGAAACGAACGCTTGAACCTAGAAGAGTGAAAGTTGGGCAGCCAAGTGGGATTAGTGAACTGATCATTACCACCAAGTATCATCAAGATTTGGTGAAAAAATGTTTGCTGAGATTTCAGCAAACTAGTAGTTTTTTGTAAGCATGGCAACCCCTTTCAAACGAAAGTGTTTTTCGCCAGTTTCTGCATGGGGTACTTCAAGAGGAAACAAACCATAGAGATAGAACTTAGAACTACTTCATTTTGTCAAGTTTCACAAAGCTACCACAAACCGTGTTTGTTTTAGAGTTTCAAACACATCTATCTATATAGCAGAAAACATAGTGAAACCTAAAAATTCAAACTGTTACTGGAAACGAACGCTTGAACCAAGAAGATTGAAAGTTGGGCAGCCAAGTGGGATTAGTGAACTGATCATTACCACCATGTATCATCAAGATTTGGTGAAAAAATGTTTGCTGAGATTTCAGCAAACTAGTAGTTTTTTGGAAGCTTGGCAACCCCTTTCAAACGAAAGTGTTTTTCGCCAGTCTCTGCATGGGGTACTTCAAGAGGAAACAAACAATAGATATAGAACTTAGAACTACTTCATTTTGTCAAGTTTCAAGGAGCTAGCACAAACCGTGTTTGATTTAGAGTTTCAAACGCATCTATCTATATAGCAGAAAACAGAGTGAAACCTAAAAATTCAAACTGTTACTGGAAACGAACGCTTGAAACTAGAAGATTGAAAGTTGGGCAGCCAAGTGGGATTAGTGAACTGATCATTAAAACCAAGTATCATCAAGATTTGGTGAAAAAATGTTTGCTGAGATTTCAGCAAACTAGTAGTTTTTTGGAAGCATGGCAACCCCTTTCAAACGAAAGTGTTCTTCGCCAGTCTCTGCATTTGGTACTTCAAAAGGAAACAAACCATAGAGATAGAACTTAGAACTACTTCATTTTGTCAAGTTTCACGGAGCTAGCACAAACCGTGTTTGATTTAGAGTTTCAAACACATCTATCTATATAGCAGAAAACAGGATGAAACCTGAAAATTCAAACTGTTACTGGAAACGAACGCTTGAACCTAGAAGATTGAAGGTTGGGCAGCCAAGTGGGATTAGTGAACTGATCATTACCACCAAGTATCATCAAGATGTGGTGAAAAAATGTTTGCTGAGATTTCAGCAAACTAGTAGTTTTTTGGAAGCTTGGCAACCCCTTTAAAACGAAAGTGTTTTTCGCCAGTCTCTGCATGGGGTACTTCAAGACGAAACAAACAATAGATATAGAACTTAGATCTACTTCATTTGGTCAAGTTTCAAGGAGGTAGCACAAACCGTGTTTGATTTAGAGTTTCAAACACATCTATCTATATAGCAGAAAACAGAGTGAAACCTAAAAATTCAAAGTGTTACTGGAAAACGAACGCTTGAACCTAGAAGAGTGAAAATTGGGCAGCCAAGTGGGCTTAGTGAACTGATCATTACCACCAAGTATCATCAAGATTCGGTGAGAAAATGGTTGCTGAGATTTGAATAACTAGTAGTTTTTTGGAAGCTTGGCAACCCCTTTCAAACGAAAGTGTTCTTCGCCAGTCTCTGCATTTGGTACTTCAAGAGGAAACAAACCATGCAGGTAGAACTTAGAACTACTTCATTTTGTCAAGTTTCACGGAGCTAGCACAAACCGTGTTTGATTTAGAGTTTCAAACACATCTATCTATATAGCAGAAAACAGAGTGAAACCTAAAAATTCAAACTGTTACTGGAAACGAACGCTTGAACCTAGAAGAGTGAAAGTTGGGCAGCCCAGTGGGATTAGTGAACTGATCATTACCACCAAGTATCATCAAGATTTGGTGAAAAAATGTTTGCTGAGATTTCAGCAAACTAGTAGTTTTTTGGAAGCATGGCAACCCCTTTCACACGAAAGTGTTTTTCGCCAGTTTCTGCATGGGGTACTTCAAGAGGAAACAAACCATAGAGATAGAACTTAGAACTACTTCATTTGGTCAAGTTTCAAGGAGCTAGCACAAACCGTGTTTGATTTAGAGTTTCAAACACATCTATCTATATAGCAGAAAACAGAGTGAAACCTAAAAATTCAAAGTGTTACTGGAAACGAACGCTTGAACCTAGAAGAGTGAAAATTGGGCAGCCAAGTGGGCTTAGTGAACTGATCATTACCACCAAGTATCATCAAGATTTGGTGAAAACATGTTTGCTGAGATTTCAGCAAACGAGTAGTTTTTTGGAAGCTTGGCAACCCCTTTCAAACGAAAGTGTTCTTCGCCAGTCTCTGCATGGGGTACTTCAAGAGGAAACAAACCATAGAGATAGAACTTAGAACTACTTCATTTTGTCAAGTTTCACGGAGCTAGCACAATCCGTGTTTGATTTAGAGTTTCAAACGCATCTATCTATATAGCAAAAAACAGAGTGAAACCTAAAAATTCAAACTGTTACTGGAAACGAACGCTTGAACCTAGAATATTGAAAGTTGGGCAGCCAAGTGGGATTAGTGAACTGCTCATTACCACCAAGTATCATCAAGATTTGGTGAAAAAATGTTTGCTGAGATTCCAGCAAACTAGTTGTTTTTTGGAAGCTTGGCAACCCCTTTCAAACGAAAGTGTTTTTCGCCAGTCTCTGCATGGGGTACTTCAAGAGGAAACAAACCATAGAGATAGAACTTAGAACTACTTCATTTGGTCAAGTTTCAAGGAGCTAGCACAAACCGTGTTTGATTTAGAGTTTCAAACACATCTATCTATATAGCAGAAAACAGAGTGAAACCTAAAAATTCAAAGTGTTACTGGAAACGAACGCTTGAACCTAGAAGAGTGAAAATTGGGCAGCCAAGTGGGCTTAGTGAACTGATCATTACCACCAAGTATCATCAAGATTCGGTGAGAAAATGGTTGCTGAGATTTGAATAACTAGTAGTTTTTTGGAAGCTTGGCAACCCCTTTCAAACGAAAGTGTTCTTCGCCAGTCTCTGCATTTGGAACTTCAAGAGGAAACAAACCATACAGGTAGAACTTAGAACTAATTCATTTTGTCAAGTTTCACGGAGCTAGCACAAACCGTGTTTAATTTAGAGTTTCAAACACGTCTATCTATATAGCAGAAAACAGAGTGAAACCTAAAAATTCAAACTGTTACTGGAAACGAACGCTTGAACCTAGAAGAGTGAAAGTTGGGCAGCCAAGTAAGATTAGTGAACTGATGATTACCACCAAGTATCATCAAGATTTGGTGAAAAATGTTTGCAGAGATTTCAGCAAACTAGTAGTTTTTTGGAAGCATGACAACCCCTTTCAAACGAAAGTGTTTTTCGCCAGTTTCTGCATGGGGTACTTCAAGAGGAAACAAACCATAGAGATAGAACTTAGAACTACTTCATTTTGTCAAGTTTCAAGGAGCTAGCACAAACCGTGTTTGATTTAGAGTTTCAAACACATCTATCTATATAGCAGAAAACAGAGTGAAACCTAAAAATTCAAAGTGTTACTGGAAACAAACGCTTGAACCGAGAAGAGTTAAAATTGGGCAGCCAAGTGGGCTTAGTGAACTGATCATTACCACCAAGTATCATCAAGATTTGGTGAAAACATGTTTGCTGAGATTTCAGCAAACGAGTAGTTTTTTGGAAGCTTGGCAACCCCTTTCAAACGAAAGTGTTCTTCGCCAGTCTCTGCATGGGGTACTTCAAGAGGAAACAAACCATAGAGATAGAACTTAGAACTACTTCATTTTGTCAAGTTTCATGGAGCTAGCACAAACCGTGTTTGATTTAGAGTTTCAAACACATCTATCTATATAGCAGAAAACAGAGTGAAACCTAAAATTTCAAACTGTTACTGGAAACGAACGCTTGAACCTAGAAGATTGAAAGTTGGGCAGCCAATTGGGCTTAGTGAACTGATCATTACCACCAAGTATCATCAAGATTTGGTAAAAAAATGGATGCTGAGATTTCAGCAAACTAGTAGTTTTTTGGAAGCTTGGCAACCCCTTTCAAACGAAAGTGTTCTTTGCCAGTCTCTGCATGGGGTACTTCAAGAGGAAACAAACCATAGAGATAGAACTTAGAACTACTTCATTTTGTCAAGTTTCACGGAGCTAGCACAAACCGTGTTTGATTTAGTGTTTCAAACACATCTATCTATATAGCAGAAAACAGAGTGAAACTTAAAAATTCAAACTGTTACTGGAAACGAACGCTTGAACCTAGAAGAGTGAAAGTTGGGCAGCCAAGTGGGATTAGTGAAGTGATCATTACCACCAAGTATCATCAAGATTTGGTGAAAAAATGTTTGCTGAGATTTCAGCAAACTAGTAGTTTTTTGGAAGCATGGCAACCCCTTTCAAACGAAAGTGTTTTTCGCCAGTTTCTGCATGGGGTACTTCAAGAGGAAACAAACCATAGAGATAGAACTTAGAACTACTTCATTTGGTCAAGTTTCAAGGAGCTAGCACAAACCGTGTTTGATTTAGAGTTTCAAACACATCTATCTATATAGCAGAAAACAGAGTGAAACCTAAAAATTCAAAGTGTTACTGGAAACGAACGCTTGAACCTAGAAGTGTGAAAATTGGGCAGCCAAGTGGGCTTAGTGAACTGATCATTACCACCAAGTATCATCAAGATTTGGTGAGAAAATGGTTGCTGAGATTTGAGCAAACTAGTAGTTTTTTGGAAGCTTGGCAACCCCTTTCAAACGAAAGTGTTCTTCGCCAGTCTCTGCATTTGGTACTTCAAGAGGAAACAAACCATACAGGTAGAACTTAGAACTACTTCATTTTGTCAAGTTTCACGGAGCTAGCACAAACCGTGTTTGATTTAGAGTTTCAAACACATCTATCTATATAGCAGAAAACAGAGTGAAACCTAAAAATTCAAACTGTTACTGGAAACGAACGCTTGAACCTAGAAGAGTGAAAGTTGGGCAGCCAAGTGGGATTAGTGAACTGATCATTACCACCAAGTATCATCAAGATTTGGTGAAAAAATGTTTGCAGAGATTTCAGCAAACTAGTAGTTTTTTGGAAGCATGGCAACCCCTTTCAAACGAAAGTGTTTTTCGCCATTTTCTGCATGGGGTACGTCAAGAGGAAACAAACCATAGAGATAGAACTTAGAACTACTTCATTTTGTCAAGTTTCAAGGAGCTAGCACAAACCGTGTTTGATTTAGAGTTTCAAACACATCTATCTATATAGCAGAAAACAGAGTGAAACCTAAAAATTCAAAGTGTTACTGGAAACGAACGCTTGAACCTAGAAGATTGAAAGTTGGGCAGCCAAGTGGGCTTAGTGAACTGATCATTACCACCAAGTATCATCAAGATTTGGTAAAAAAATGGTTGCTGAGATTTCAGCAAACTAGTAGTTTTTTGGAAGCTTGGCAACCCCTTTCAAACGAAAGTGTTCTTTGCCAGTCTCTGCATGGGGTACTTCAAGAGGAAACAAACCATAGAGATAGAACTTAGAACTACTTCATTTTGTCAAGTTTCACGGAGCTAGCACAAACCGTGTTTGATTTAGTGTTTCAAACACATCTATCTATATAGCAGAAAACAGAGTGAAACTTAAAAATTCAAACTGTTACTGGAAACGAACGCTTGAACCTAGAAGAGTGAAAGTTGGGCAGCCAAGTGGGATTAGTGAAGTGATCATTACCACCAAGTATCATCAAGATTTGGTGAAAAAATGTTTGCTGAGATTTCAGCAAACTAGTAGTTTTTTGGAAGCATGGCAACCCCTTTCAAACGAAAGTGTTTTTCGCCAGTTTCTGCATGGGGTACTTCAAGAGGAAACAAACCATAGAGATAGAACTTAGAACTACTTCATTTTGTCAAGTTTCAAGGAGCTAGCACAAACCGTGTTTGATTTAGAGTTTCAAACACATCTATCTATATAGCAGAAAACAGAGTGAAACCTAAAAATTCAAAGTGTTACTGGAAACGAACGCTTGAACCTAGAAGTGTGAAAATTGGGCAGCCAAGTGGGCTTAGTGAACTGATCATTACCACCAAGTATCATCAAGATTTGGTGAGAAAATGGTTGCTGAGATTTGAGCAAACGAGTAGTTTTTTGGAAGCTTGGCAACCCCTTTAAAACGAAAGTGTTTTTCGCCAGTCTCTGCATGGGGTACTTCAAGAGGAAACAAACCATAGAGATAGAACTTAGAACTACTTCATTTGGTCAAGTTTCAAGGAGCTAGCACAAACCGTGTTTGATTTAGAGTTTCAAACACATCTATCTATATAGTAGAAAACAGAGAGAAACCTAAAAATTCAAAGTGTTACTGGAAACGAACGCTTGAACCTAGAAGAGTGAAAATTGGGCAGCCAAGTGGGCTTAGTGAACTGATCATTACCACCAAGTATCATCAAGATTTGGTGAAAAAATGTTTGCTGAGATTTCAGCAAACTAGTAGTTTTTTGGAAGCTTGGCAACCCCTTTCAAGCGAAAGTGTTCTTTGCCAGTCTCTGCATGGGGTACTTCAAGAGGAAACAAACCATAGAGATAGAACTTAGAACTACTTCATTTTGTCAAGTTTCACGGAGCTAGCACAAACCGTGTTTGATTTAGAGTTTCAAACACATCTATCTATATAGCAGAAAACAGAGTGAAACCTAAAAATTCAAACTGTTACTGGAAACGAACGCTTGAACCTAGAAGAGTGAAAGATGGGCAGCCAAGTGGGATTAGTGAACTGATCATTACCACCAAGTATCATCAAGATTTGGTGAAAAAATGTTTGCTGAGATTTCAGCAAACTAGTAGTTTTTTGGAAGCATGGCAACCCCTTTCAAACGAAAGTGTTTTTCCCCAGTCTCTGCGTGGGGTACTTCAAGAGGAAACAAACCATAGAGATAGAACTTAGAACTACTTCATTTTGTCAAGTTTCAAGGAGCTAGCACAAACCGTGTTTGATTTAGAGTTTCAAACACATCTATCTATATCGCAGAAAAAAGAATGAAACCTAAAAATTCAAAGTGTTACTGGAAACGAATGCTTGAACCTAGAAGAGTGAAAATTGGGCAGCCAAGTGGGCTTAGTGAACTGATCATTACCACCAAGTATCATCAAGATTTGGTGAAACAATGTTTGCTGAGATTTCAGCAAACGAGTAGTTTTTAGGAAGCTTGGCAACCCCTTTCAAACGAAAGTGTTCTTCGCCAGTCTCTGCATGGGGTACTTCAAGAGGAAACAAACCCTAGAGATAGAACGTAGAACTACTTCATTTTCTCAAGTTTCACGGAGCTAGCACCAACCGTGTTTGATTTAGAGTTTCAAACACATCTATCTATATAGCAGAAAACAGAGTGAAACCTAAAAATTCAAACTGTTACTGGAAACGAACGCTTGAACCTAGAAGATTGAAAGTTGGGCAGCCAAGTGGGATTAGTGAACTGATCATTACCACCAAGTATCATCAAGATTTGGTGAAAAAATGTTTGCTGAGATTTCAGGAAACGAGTAGTTTTTTGGAAGCTTGGCAACCCCTTTAAAACGAAAGTGTTTTTCGCCAGTCTCTGCATGGGGTACTTCAAGAGGAAACAAACCATAGAGATAGAACTTAGAACTACTTCATTTTGTCAACTTTCAAGGAGCTAGCACAAACCGTGTTTGATTTAGAGTTTCAAACACATCTATCTATATAGCAAAAAACAGAGTGAAACCTAAAAATTCAAAGTGTTACTGGAAACGAACGCTTGAACCTAGAAGAGTGAAAATTGGGCAGCCAAGTGGGCTTAGTGAACTGATCATTAGCACCAAGTATCATCAAGATTTGGTGAAAAAATGTTTGCTGTGATTTCAGCAAACGAGTAGTTTTTTGGAAGCTTGGCAACCCCTTTCAAACGAAAGTGTTCTTCGCCAGTCTCTGCATGGGGTACTTCAAGAGGAAACAAACCATAGAGATAGAACTTAGAACTACTTCATTTTGTCAAGTTTCATGGAGCTAGCACAAACCGTGTTTGATTTAGAGTTTCAAACACATCTATCTATATAGCAGAAAACAGAGGGAACCTAAAAATTCAAACTGTTACTGGAAACGAACGCTTGAACCTAGAAGATTGAAAGTTGGGCAGCCAAGTGGGATTAGTGAACTGATCATTACCAATAAGTATCATCAAGATTTGGTGAAAAAATGTTTGCTGAGATTTCAGCAAACTAGTAGTTTTTTGGAAGCTTGGCAACCCTTTTAAAACGAAAGTGTTTTTCGAAAGTCTCTGCATGGGGTACTTCAAGAGGAAACAAACCATAGAGATAGAACTTAGAACAACTTCATTTGGTCAAGTTTCAAGCAGCTAGCACAAACCGTGTTTGATTTAGAGTTTCAAACACATCTATCTATATAGCAGAAAACAGAGTGAAACCTAAAAATTCAAACTGTTACTGGAAACGAATGCTTGAACCTAGAAGAGTGAAAGTTGGGCAGCCAAGTGGGATTAGTGAACTGATCATTACCACCAAGTATCATCAAGATTTGGTGAAAAAATATTTGCTGAGATTTCAGCAAACGAGTAGTTTTTTGGAAGCTTGGCAACCCCTTTAAAACGAAAGTGTTTTTCGCCAGTCTCTGCATGGGGTACTTCAAGAGGAAACAAACCATAGAGATAGAACTTAGAACTACTTCATTTGGTCAAGTTTCAAGGAGCTAGCACAAACCGTGTTTGATTTAGAGTTTCAAACACATCTATCTATATGGTAGAAAACAGAGAGAAACCTAAAAATTCAAAGTGTTACTGGAAACGAACGCTTGAACCTAGAAGAGTGAAAATTGGGCAGCCAAGTGGGCTTAGTGAACTGATCATTACCACCAAGTATCATCAAGATTTGGTGAAAAAATGTTTGCTGAGATTTCAGCAAACTAGTAGTTTTTTAAAAGCTTGGCAACCCCTTTCAAGCGAAAGTGTTCTTTGCCAGTCTCTGCATGGGGTACTTCAAGAGGAAACAAACCATAGAGATAGAACTTAGAACTACTTCATTTTGTCAAGTTTCACGGAGCTAGCACAAACCGTGTTTGATTTAGAGTTTCAAACACATCTATCTATATCGCAGAAAAAAGAATGAAACCTAAAAATTCAAAGTGTTACTGGAAACGAATGCTTGAACCTAGAAGAGTGAAAGTTGGGCAGCCAAGTGGGCTTAGTGAACTGATCATTACCACCAAGTATCATCAAGATTTGGTGAAAAAATGTTTGCTGAGATTTCAGCAAACGAGTAGTTTTTAGGAAGCTTGGCAACCCCTTTCAAACGAAAGTGTTCTTCGCCAGTCTCTGCATGGGGTACTTCAAGAGGAAACAAACCATAGAGATAGAACGTAGAACTACTTCATTTTCTCAAGTTTCACGGAGCTAGCACCAACCGTGTTTGATTTAGAGTTTCAAACACATCTGTCTATATAGCAGAAAACAGAGTGAAACCTAAAAATTCAAACTGTTACTGGAAACGAACGCTTGAACCTAGAAGATTGAAAGTTGGGCAGCCAAGTGGGATTAGTGAACTGATCATTACCACCAAGTATCATCAAGATTTGGTGAAAAAATGTTTGCTGAGATTTCAGGAAACGAGTAGTTTTTTGTAAGCTTGGCAACCCCTTTAAAACGAAAGTGTTTTTCGCCAGTCTCTGCATGGGGTACTTCAAGAGGAAACAAACCATAGAGATAGAACTTAGAACTACTTCATTTTGTCAAGTTTCAAGGAGCTAGCACAAACCGTGTTTGATTTAGAGTTTCAAACACATCTAACTATATAGCAGAAAACAGAGAGAAACCTAAAAATTCAAAGTGTTACTGGAAACGAACGCTTGAACCTACAAGAGTGAAAATTGGGCAGCCAAGTGGGCTTAGTGAACTGATCATTACCACCAAGTATCATCAAGATTTGGTGAAAAAATGTTTGCTGAGATTTCAGCAAACTAGTAGTTTTTTGGAAGCTTGGCAACCCCTTTCAAACGAAAGTGTTCTTTGCCAGTCTCTGCATGGGGTTCTTCAAGAGGAAACAAACCATAGAGATAGAACTTAGAACTACTTCATTTTGTCAAGTTTCACGGAGCTAGCACAAACCGTGTTTGATTTAGAGTTTCAAACACATGTATCTATATAGCAGAAAACAGAGTGAAACCTAAAAATTCAAACTGTTACTGGAAACGAACGCTTGAACCTAGAAGAGTGAAAGTTGAGCAGCCAAGTGGCATTAGTGAACTGATCATTACCACCAAGTATCATCAAGATTTGGTGAAAAAATGTTTGCTGAGATTTCAGCAAACTAGTAGTTTTTTGGAAGCATGGCAACCCCTTTCAAACGAAAGTGTTTTTCGCCAGTTTCTGCATGGGGTACTTCAAGAGGAAACAAACCATAGAGATAGAACTTAGAACTACTTCATTTTGTCAACTTTCAAGGAGCTAGCACAAACCGTGTTTGATTTAGAGTTTCAAACACATCTATCTATATAGCAGAAAACAGAGTGAAACCTAAAAATTCAAACTGTTACTGGAAACGAACGCTTGAACCTAGAAGATTGAAAGTTGGGCAGCCAAGTGGGATTAGTGAACTGATCATTACCAATAAGTATCATCAAGATTTGGTGAAAAAATGTTTGCTGAGATTTCAGCAAACTAGTAGTTTTTTGGAAGCTTGGCAACCCTTTTAAAACGAAAGTGTTTTTCGCCAGTCTCTGCATGGGGTACTTCAAGAGGAAACAAACCATAGAGATAGAACTTAGAACTACTTCATTTGGTCAAGTTTCAAGCAGCTAGCACAAACCGTGTTTGATTTAGAGTTTCAAACACATCTATCTATATAGCAGAAAACAGAGTGAAACCTAAAAATTCAAACTGTTACTGGAAACGAATGCTTGAACCTAGAAGAGTGAAAGTTGGGCAGCCAAGTGGGATTAGTGAACTGATCATTACCACCAAGCATCATCAAGATTTGGTGAAAAAATATTTGCTGAGATTTCAGCAAACGAGTAGTTTTTTGGAAGCTTGGCAACCCCTTTAAAACGAAAGTGTTTTTCGCCAGTCTCTGCATGGGGTACTTCAAGAGGAAACAAACCATAGAGATAGAACTTAGAACTACTTCATTTGGTCAAGTTTCAAGGAGCTAGCACAAACCGTGTTTGATTTAGAGTTTCAAACACATCTATCTATATAGTAGAAAACAGAGAGAAACCTAAAAATTCAAAGTGTTACTGGAAACGAACGCTTGAACCTAGAAGAGTGAAAATTGGGCAGCCAAGTGGGCTTAGTGAACTGATCATTACCACCAAGTATCATCAAGATTTGGTGAAAAAATGTTTGCTGAGATTTCAGCAAACTAGTAGTTTTTTAAAAGCTTGGCAACCCCTTTCAAGCGAAAGTGTTCTTTGCCAGTCTCTGCATGGGGTACTTCAAGAGGAAACAAACCATAGAGATAGAACTTAGAACTACTTCATTTTGTCAAGTTTCACGGAGCTAGCACAAACCGTGTTTGATTTAGAGTTTCAAACACATCTATCTATATAGCAGAAAACAGAGTGAAACCTAAAAATTCAAACTGTTACTGGAAACGAACGCTTGAACCTAGAAGAGTGAAAGATGGGCAGCCAAGTGGGATTAGTGAACTGATCATTACCACCAAGTATCATCAAGATTTGGTGAAAAAATGTTTGCTGAGATTTCAGCAAACTAGTAGTTTTTTGGAAGCATGGCAACCCCTTTCAAACGAAAGTGTTTTTCCCCAGTCTCTGCATGGGGTACTTCAAGAGGAAACAAACCATAGAGATAGAACTTAGAACTACTTCATTTTGTCAAGTTTCAAGGAGCTAGCACAAACCGTGTTTGATTTAGAGTTTCAAACACATCTATCTATATCGCAGAAAAAAGAATGAAACCTAAAAATTCAAAGTGTTACTGGAAACGAATGCTTGAACCTAGAAGAGTGAAAATTGGGCAGATAAGTGGGCTTAGTGAACTGATCATTACCACCAAGTATCATCAAGATTTGGTGAAAAAATGTTTGCTGAGATTTCAGCAAACGAGTAGTTTTTAGGAAGCTTGGCAACCCCTTTCAAACGAAAGTGTTCTTCACCAGTCTCTGCATGGGGTACTTCAAGAGGAAACAAACCATAGAGATAGAACGTAGAACTACTTCATTTTCTCAAGTTTCACGGAGCTAGCACCAACCGTGTTTGATTTAGAGTTTCAAACACATCTGTCTATATAGCAGAAAACAGAGTGAAACCTAAAAATTCAAACTGTTACTGGAAACGAACGCTTGAACCTAGAAGATTGAAAGTTGGGCAGCCAGGTGGGATTAGTGAACTGATCATTACCACCAAGTATCATCAAGATTTGGTGAAAAAATGTTTGCTGAGATTTCAGGAAACGAGTAGTTTTTTGGAAGCTTGGCAACCCCTTTAAAACGAAAGTGTTTTTCGCCAGTCTCTGCATGGGGTACTTCAAGAGGAAACAAACCATAGAGATAGAACTTAGAACTACTTCATTTTGTCAAGTTTCAAGGAGCTAGCACAAACCGTGTTTGATTTAGAGTTTCAAACACATCTATCTATATATTAGAAAACAGAGAGAAACCTAAAAATTCAAAGTGTTACTGGAAACGAACGCTTGAACCTACAAGAGTGAAAATTGGGCAGCCAAGTGGGCTTAGTGAACTGATCAATACCACCAAGTATCATCAAGATTTGGTGAAAAAATGTTTGCTGAGATTTCAGCAAACTAGTAGTTTTTTGGAAGCTTGGCAACCCCTTTCAAACGAAAGTGTTCTTTGCCAGTCTCTGCATGGGGTTCTTCAAGAGGAAACAAACCATAGAGATAGAACTTAGAACTACTTCATTTTGTCAAGTTTCACGGAGCTAGCACAAACCGTGTTTGATTTAGAGTTTCAAACACATGTATCTATATAGCAGAAAACAGAGTGAAACCTAAAAATTCAAACTGTTACTGGAAACGAACGCTTGAACCTAGAAGAGTGAAAGTTGGGCAGCCAAGTGGCATTAGTGAACTGATCATTACCACCAAGTATCATCAAGATTTGGTGAAAAAATGTTTGCTGAGATTTCAGCAAACTAGTAGTTTTTTGGAAGCATGGCAACCCCTTTCAAACGAAAGTGTTTTTCGCCAGTTTCTGCATGGGGTACTTCAAGAGGAAACAAACCATAGAGATAGAACTTAGAACTACTTAATTTTGTCAACTTTCAAGGAGCTAGCACAAACCGTGTTTGATTTAGAGTTTCAAACACATCTATCTATATAGCAGAAAACAGAGTGAAACCTAAAAATTCAAAGTGTTACTGGAAACGAACGCTTGAACCTAGAAGAGTGAAAATTGGGCAGCCAAGTGGGCTTAGTGAACTGATCATTACCACCAAGTATCATCAAGATTTGGTGAAAAAATGTTTGCTGTGATTTCAGCAAACGAGTAGTTTTTTGGAAGCTTGGCAACCCCTTTCAAACGAAAGTGTTTTTCGCCAGTCTCTGCATGGGGTACTTCAAGAGGAAACAAACCATAGAGATAGAACGTAGAACTACTTCATTTTGTCAAGTTTCACGGAGCTAGCACAAACCGTGTTTGATTTAGAGTTTCAAACACATCTATCTATATAGCAGAAAACAGAGTGAAACCTAAAAATTCAAACTGTTACTGGAAACGAACGCTTGAACCTAGAAGATTGAAAGTTGGGCAGCCAAGTGGGATTAGTGAACTGATCATTACCACCAAGTATCATCAAGATTTGGTGAAAAAATGTTTGCTGAGATTTCAGCAAACGAGTAGTTTTTTGGAAGCTTGGCAACCCCTTTAAAACGAAAGTGTTTTTCGCCAGTCTCTGCATGGGGTACTTCAAGAGGAAACAAACCATAGAGATAGAACTTAGAACTACTTCATTTGGTCAAGTTTCAAGGAGCTAGCACAAACCGTGTTTGATTTAGAGTTTCAAACACATCTATCTATATAGCAGAAAACAGAGAGAAACCTAAAAATTAAAAGTGTTACTGGAAACGAACGCTTGAACCTACAAGAGTGAAAATTGGGCAGCCAAGTGGGATTAGTGAACTGATCATTACCACCAAGTATCATCAAGATTTGGTGAAAAAATGTTTGCTGAGATTTCAGCAAACTAGTAGTTTTTTGGAAGCTTGGCAACCCCTTTCAAACGAAAGTGTTATTCGCCAGTTTCTGCATGGGGTACTTCAAGAGGAAACAAACAATAGAGATAGAACTTAGAACTACTTCATTTTGTCAAGTTTCAAGGAGCTAGCACAAACCGTGTTTGATTTAGAGTTTCAAACACATCTATCTATATAGCAGAAAACAGAGTGAAACCTAAAAATTCAAAGTGTTACTGGAAACGAACGCTTGAACCTAGAAGAGTGAAAATTGGGCAGCCAAGTGGGCTTAGTGAACTGATCATTACCACCAAGTATCATCAAGATTTGGTGAAAAAATGTTTGCTGAGATTTCAGCAAACGAGTAGTTTTTTGGAAGCTTGGCAACCCCTTTCAAACGAAAGTGTTCTTCGCCAGTCTCTGCATGGGGTACTTCAAGAGGAAACAAACCATAGAGATAGAACGTAGAACTACTTCATTTTGTCAAGTTTCACGGAGGTAGCAGAAACCGTGTTTGATTTAGAGTTTCAAACACATCTATCTATATGGCAGAAAACAGAGTGAAACCTAAAAATTCAAACTGTTACTGGAAACGAACGCTTGAACCTAGAAGATTGAAAGTTGGGCAGCCAAGTGGGATTAGTGAACTGATCATTACCACCAAGTATCATCAAGGTTTGGTGAAAAAATGTTTGCTGAGATTTCAGCAAACGAGTAGTTTTTTGGAAGCTTGGCAACCCCTTTAAAACGAAAGTGTTTTTCGCCAGTCTCTGCATGGGGTACTTCAAGAGGAAACAAACCATAGAGATAGAACTTAGAACTACTTCATTTGGTCAAGTTTCAAGGAGCTAGCAAAAACCGTGTTTGATTTAGAGTTTCAAACACATGTATCTATATAGCAGAAAACAGAGAGAAACCTAAAAATTCAAAGTGCTACTGGAAACGAACGCTTGAACCTAGAAGAGTGAAAGTTGGGCAGCCAAGTGGGATTAGTGAACTGATCATTACCACCAAGTATCATCAAGATTTGGTGAAAAAATATTTGCTGATATTTCAGCAAACTAGTAGTTTTTTGGAAGCATGGCAACCCCTTTCAAAGGAAAGTGTTTTTCGCCAGTTTCTGCATGGGGTACTTCAAGAGGAAACAAACCATAGAGATAGAACTTAGAACTACTTCATTTTGTCAAGTTTCAAGGAGCTAGCACAAACCATGTTTGATTTAGAGTTTCAAAGACATCTATCTATATAACAGAAAACAGAGTGAAACCTAAAATTTCAAAGTTTTACTGGAAACGAACGCTTGAACCTAGAAGAGTAAAAATTGGGCAGCCAAGTGGGCTTAGTGAACTGATCATTACCACCAAGTATCATCAAGTTTTGGTGAAAAAATGTTTGCTGAGATTTCAGCAAACTAGTAGTTTTTTGGAAGCTTGGCAACCCCTTTAAAACGAAAGTGTTTTTCGCCAGTCTCTGCATGGGGTACTTCAAGAGGAAACAAACCATAGAGATAGAACTTAGAACTACTTCATTTGGTCAAGTTTCAAGCAGCTAGCTCAAACCGTGTTTGATTTAGAGTTTCAAACACATCTATCTATATAGCAGAAAACAGAGTGAAACCTAAAAATTCAAACTGTTACTGGAAACGAATGCTTGAACCTAGAAGAGTGAAAGTTGGGCAGCCAAGTGGGATTAGTGAACTGATCATTACCACCAAGTATCATCAAGATTTGGTGAAAATACATTTGCTGAGATTTCAGCAAACGAGTAGTTTTTTGGAAGCTTGGCAACCCCTTTCAAGCGAAAGTGTTCTTTGCCAGTCTCTGCATGGGGTACTTCAAAAGGAAACAAACCATAGAGATAGAACTTAGAACTACTTCATTTTGTCAAGTTTCACGGAGCTAGCACAAACCGTGTTTGATTTAGAGTTTCAAACACATCTATCTATATAGCAGAAAACAGAGTGAAACCTAAAAATTCAAACTGCTACTGGAAACGAACGCTTGAACCTAGAAGAGTGAAAGATGGGCAGCCAAGTGGGATTAGTGAGCTGATCATTACCACCAAGTATCATCAAGATTTGGTGAAAAAATGTTTGCTGAGATTTCAGCAAACTAGTAGTTTTTTGGAAGCATGGCAACCCCTTTCAAACGAAAGTGTTTTTCCCCAGTCTCTGCATGGGGTACTTCAAGAGGAAACAAACCATAGAGATAGAACTTAGAACTACTTCATTTTGTCTAGTTTCAAGGAGCTAGCACAAACCGTGTTTGATTTAGAGTTTCAAACACATCTATCTATATCGCAGAAAACAGAATGAAACCTAAAAATTCAAAGTGTTACTGGAAACGAACGCTTGAACCTAGAAGAGTGAAAATTGGGCAGCCAAGTGGGCTTAGTGAACTGATCATTACCACCAAGTATCATCAAGATTTGGTGAAAAAATGTTTGCTGAGATTTCAGCAAACGAGTCGTTTTTTGGAAGCTTGGCAACCCCTTTCAAACGAAAATGTTCTTCGCCAGTCTCTGCATGGGGTACTTCAAGAGGAAACAAACCATAGAGATAGAACTTAGAACTACTTCATTTTCTCAAGTTTCACGGAGCTAGCACCAACCGTGTTTGATTTAGAGTTTCAAACACATCTATCTATATAGCAGAAAACAGAGTGAAACCTAAAAATTCAAACTGTTACTGGAAACGAACGCTTGAACCTAGAAGATTGAAAGTTGGGCAGCCAAGTGGGATTAGTGAACTGATCATTACCACCAAGTATCATCAAGATTTGGTGAAAAAATGTTTGCTGAGATTTCAGCAAACGAGTAGTTTTTTGGAAGCTTGGCAACCCCTTTAAAACGAAAGTGTTTTTCGCCAGTCTCTGCATGGGGTACTTCAAGAGGAAACAAACCATAGAGATAGAACTTAGAACTACTTCATTTGGTCAAGTTTCAAGGAGCTAGCACAAACCGTGTTTGATTTAGAGTTTCAAACACATCTATCTATATAGCAGAAAACAGAGAGAAACCTAAAAATTCAAAGTGTTACTGGAAACGAACGCTTGAACCTAGAAGAGTGAAAATTGGGCAGCCAAGTGGGCTTAGTGAACTGATCATTACCACCAAGTATCATCAAGATTTGGTGAAAAAATGTTTGCTGAGATTTCAGCAAACGAGTAGATTTTTGGAAGCTTGGCAACCCCTTTCAAACGAAAGTGTTCTTCGCCAGTCTCTGCATGGGGTACTTCAAGAGGAAACAAACCATAGAGATAGAACTTAGAACTACTTCATTTTGTCAAGTTTCACGGAGCTAGCACAAACCGTGTTTGATTTAGAGTTTCAAAGACATCTATCTATATAGCAGAAAACAGAGTGAAACCTAAAAATTCAAACTGTTACTGGAAACGAACGCTTGAACCTAGAAGATTGAAAGTTGGGCAGACAAGTGGGATTAGTGAACTGATCATTACCACCAAGAATCATCAAGATTTGGTGAAAAAATGTTTGCTGAGATTTCAGCAAACTAGTAGTTTTTTGGAAGCTTTCAACCCCTTTAAAACGAAAGTGTTTTTCGCCAGTCTCTGCATGGGGTACTTCAAGAGGAAACAAACCATAGAGATAGAACTTAGAACTACTTCATTTGGTCAAGTTTCAAGGAGCTAGCACAAACCGTGTTTGATTTAGAGTTTCAAAGACATCTATCTATATAGCAGAAAACAGAGTGAAACCTAAAAATTCAAAGTGTTACTGGAAACGAACGCTTGAACCTAGAAGACTGAAAATTGGGCAGCCAAGTGGGCTTAGTGAACTGATCATTACCACCAAGTATCATCAAGATTTGGTGAAAAAATGTTTGCTGAGATTTCAGCAAACTAGTAGTTTTTTGGAAGCATGGCAACCCCTTTCAAACGAAAGTGTTTTTAGCCAGTTTCTGCATGGGGTACTTCAAGAGGAAACAAACCATAGAGATAGAACTTAGGACTACTTCATTTTGTCAAGTTTCACGGAGCTAGCACAAACCGTGTTTGATTTAGAGTTTCAAACACATCTATCTATATAGCAGAAAACAGAGTGAAACCTAAAAATTCAAACTGTTACTGGAAACGAACGCTTGAACCTAGAAGATTGAAATTTGGGCAGCCAAGTGGGATTAGTGAACTGATCATTACCAACAAGAATCATCAAGATTTGGTGAAAAAATGTTTGCTGAGATTTCAGCAAACGAGTAGTTTTTTGGAAGCTTGGCAACCCCTTTAAAACGAAAGTGTTTTTCGCCAGTCTCTGCATGGGGTACTTCAAGAGGAAACAAACCATAGAGATAGAACTTAGAACTACTTCATTTGGTCAAGTTTCAAGGAGCTAGCACAAACCGTGTTTGATTTAGAGTTTCAAACACATCTATCTATATAGCAGAAAACAGAGTGAAACCTAAAAATTCAAAGTGTTACTGGAAACGAACGCTTGAACCTAGAAGAGTGAAAATTGGGCAGCCAAGTGGGCTTAGTGAACTGATCATTATCACCAAGTATCATCAAGATTTGGTGAAAAAATGGTTGCTGAGATTTCAGCAAACTAGTAGTTTTTTGGAAGCTTGGCAACCCCTTTCAAACGAAAGTGTTCTTTGCCAGTCTCTGCATGGGGTACTTCAAGAGGAAACAAACCATAGAGATAGAACTTAGAACTACTTCATTTTGTCAAGTTTCAAGGAGCTAGCACAAACCGTGTTTGATTTAGAGTTTCAAACACATCTATCTATATAGCAGAAAACAGAGTGAAACCTAAAAATTCAAAGTGTTACTGGAAACGAACGCTTGAACCTAGAAGAGTGAAAATTGGGCAGCCAAGTGGGCTTAGTGAACTGATCCTTACCACCAAGTATCATCAAGATTTGGTGAAAAAATGTTTGCTGAGATTTCAGCAAACGAGTAGTTTTTTGGAAGCTTGGCAACCCCTTTCAAACGAAAGTGTTCTTCGCCAGGCTCTGCATGGGGTACTTCAAGAGGAAACAAACCGTAGAGATAGAACTTAGAACTACTTCATTTGTCAAGTTTCACGGAGCTAGCACAAACTGTGTTTGATTTAGAGTTTCAAACACATCTATCTATATAGCAGAAAACAGAGTGAAACCTAAAAATTCAAACTGTTACTGGATACGAACGCTTGAACCTAGAAGAGTGAAAGTTGGGCAGCCAAGTGGGATTAGTGAACTGATCATTACCACCAAGTATCATCAAGATTTGGTGAAAAAATGTTTGCTGAGATTTCAGCAAACTAGTAGTTTTTTGGAAGCTTGGCAACCCCTTTAAAACGAAAGTTTTTTTTCGCCAGTCTCTGCATGGGGTACTTCAAGAGGAAACAAACCATAGAGATAGAACTTAGAACTACTTCATTTGGTCAAGTTTCAAGGAGCTAGCACAAACCGTGTTTGATTTAGAGTTTCAACACATCTATCTATATAGCAGAAAACAGAGTGAAACCTAAAAATTCAAACTGTTACAGGAAACGAATGCTTCAACCTAGAAGAATAAAAATTGGGCAGCCAAGTGGGATTAGTGAACTGATCATTACCACCAAGTATCATCAATATTTGGTGAAAAAATGTTTGCTGAGATTTCAGCAAACTAGTAGTTTTTTGGAAGCTTGGCAACCCCTTTCAAACGAAAGTGTTTTTCGCCAGTCTCTGCATGGGGTACTTCAAGAGGAAACAAACCATAGAGATAGAACTTACAACTAATTCATTTTATCAAGTTTCAAGGAGGTAGCACAAACCCTGTTTGATTTAGCTTTTCAAAGACATCTATCTATATAGCAGAAAACAGAGTGAAACCTAAAATTTCAAAGTGTTACTGGAAACGAACGCTTGAACCTAGAAGAGTAAAAATTGGGCAGCCAAGTGGGCTTGGTGAACTGATCATTACCACCAAGTATCATCAAGATTTGGTGAAAAAATGTTTGCTGAGATTTCAGCAAACTAGTAGTTTTTTGGAAGCTTGGCAACCCCTTTAAAACGAACGTGTTTTTCGCCAGTCTCTGCATGGGGTACTTCAAGAGGAAACAAACCATAGAGATAGAACTTAGAACTACTTCATTTGGTCAAGTTTCAAGGAGCTAGCACAAACCGTGTTTGATTTAGAGTTTCCAAGACATCTATCTATGTAGCAGAAAACAGAGTGAAACCTAAAAATTCAAACTGTTACTGGAAACGAACGCTTGAACCTAGAAGAGTGAAAGTTGGGCAGCCAAGTGGGATTAGTGAACTGATAATTACCACCAAGTATCATCAAGATTTGGTGAAAAAATGTTTGCTGAGATTTCAGCAAACTAGTAGTTTTTTGGAAGCATGGGAACCCCTTTCAAACAAAAGTGTTTTTCGCCAGTTTCTGCATGGGTACTTCAAGAGGAAACAAACCATAGAGATAGAACTTAGAACTACTTCATTTTGTCAAGTTTCAAGGAGCTAGCACAAACCGTGTTTGATTTAGAGTTTCAAACACATGTATCTATATAACAGAAAACAGAGTGAAACCTAAAATTTCAAAGTGTTACTGGAAACGAACGCTTGAAATAAAGAAGAGTAAAAATTGGGGAGCCAAGTGGGCTTAGTGAACTGATCATTACCACCAAGTATCATCAAGTTTTGGTGAAAAAATGTTTGCTGAGATTTCAGCAAACTAGTAGTTTTTTGGAAGCTTGGCAACCCCTTTAAAACGAAAGTTTTTTTCAACAGTCTCTGCATGGGGTACTTCAAGAGGAAACAAACCATAGAGATAGAACTTAGAACTACTTCATTTGGTCAAGTTTCAAGGAGCTAGCACAAACCGTGTTTGATTTAGAGTTTCAAACACATCTATC
The DNA here is from genome assembly GCF_048772815.1 of Callospermophilus lateralis. Lineage (NCBI taxonomy): Eukaryota > Metazoa > Chordata > Mammalia > Rodentia > Sciuridae > Callospermophilus > Callospermophilus lateralis. Next base: position 44,268 of record NW_027515989.1, on the reverse strand, counting down.
TATATAGCAGAAAACAGAGTGAAACCTAAAAATTCAAAGTGTTACTGGAAACGAACGCTTGAACCTAGAAGAGTGAAAATTGGGCAGCCAAGTGGGCTTAGTGAACTGATCCTTACCACCAAGTATCATCAAGATTTGGTGAAAAAATGTTTGCTGAGATTTCAGCAAACGAGTAGTTTTTTGGAAGCTTGGCAACCCCTTTCAAACGAAAGTGTTCTTCGCCAGGCTCTGCATGGGGTACTTCAAGAGGAAACAAACCGTAGAGATAGAACTTAGAACTACTTCATTTGTCAAGTTTCACGGAGCTAGCACAAACTGTGTTTGATTTAGAGTTTCAAACACATCTATCTATATAGCAGAAAACAGAGTGAAACCTAAAAATTCAAACTGTTACTGGATACGAACGCTTGAACCTAGAAGAGTGAAAGTTGGGCAGCCAAGTGGGATTAGTGAACTGATCATTACCACCAAGTATCATCAAGATTTGGTGAAAAAATGTTTGCTGAGATTTCAGCAAACTAGTAGTTTTTTGGAAGCTTGGCAACCCCTTTAAAACGAAAGTTTTTTTCGCCAGTCTCTGCATGGGGTACTTCAAGAGGAAACAAACCATAGAGATAGAACTTAGAACTACTTCATTTGGTCAAGTTTCAAGGAGCTAGCACAAACCGTGTTTGATTTAGAGTTTCAACACATCTATCTATATAGCAGAAAACAGAGTGAAACCTAAAAATTCAAACTGTTACAGGAAACGAATGCTTCAACCTAGAAGAATAAAAATTGGGCAGCCAAGTGGGATTAGTGAACTGATCATTACCACCAAGTATCATCAATATTTGGTGAAAAAATGTTTGCTGAGATTTCAGCAAACTAGTAGTTTTTTGGAAGCTTGGCAACCCCTTTCAAACGAAAGTGTTTTTCGCCAGTCTCTGCATGGGGTACTTCAAGAGGAAACAAACCATAGAGATAGAACTTACAACTAATTCATTTTATCAAGTTTCAAGGAGGTAGCACAAACCCTGTTTGATTTAGCTTTTCAAAGACATCTATCTATATAGCAGAAAACAGAGTGAAACCTAAAATTTCAAAGTGTTACTGGAAACGAACGCTTGAACCTAGAAGAGTAAAAATTGGGCAGCCAAGTGGGCTTGGTGAACTGATCATTACCACCAAGTATCATCAAGATTTGGTGAAAAAATGTTTGCTGAGATTTCAGCAAACTAGTAGTTTTTTGGAAGCTTGGCAACCCCTTTAAAACGAACGTGTTTTTCGCCAGTCTCTGCATGGGGTACTTCAAGAGGAAACAAACCATAGAGATAGAACTTAGAACTACTTCATTTGGTCAAGTTTCAAGGAGCTAGCACAAACCGTGTTTGATTTAGAGTTTCCAAGACATCTATCTATGTAGCAGAAAACAGAGTGAAACCTAAAAATTCAAACTGTTACTGGAAACGAACGCTTGAACCTAGAAGAGTGAAAGTTGGGCAGCCAAGTGGGATTAGTGAACTGATAATTACCACCAAGTATCATCAAGATTTGGTGAAAAAATGTTTGCTGAGATTTCAGCAAACTAGTAGTTTTTTGGAAGCATGGGAACCCCTTTCAAACAAAAGTGTTTTTCGCCAGTTTCTGCATGGGTACTTCAAGAGGAAACAAACCATAGAGATAGAACTTAGAACTACTTCATTTTGTCAAGTTTCAAGGAGCTAGCACAAACCGTGTTTGATTTAGAGTTTCAAACACATGTATCTATATAACAGAAAACAGAGTGAAACCTAAAATTTCAAAGTGTTACTGGAAACGAACGCTTGAAATAAAGAAGAGTAAAAATTGGGGAGCCAAGTGGGCTTAGTGAACTGATCATTACCACCAAGTATCATCAAGTTTTGGTGAAAAAATGTTTGCTGAGATTTCAGCAAACTAGTAGTTTTTTGGAAGCTTGGCAACCCCTTTAAAACGAAAGTTTTTTTCAACAGTCTCTGCATGGGGTACTTCAAGAGGAAACAAACCATAGAGATAGAACTTAGAACTACTTCATTTGGTCAAGTTTCAAAGAGCTAGCACAAACCGTGTTTGATTTAGAGTTTCAACACATCTATCTATATAGCAGAAAACAGAGTGAAACCTAAAAATTCAAAGTGTTACTGGAAACGAACGCTTGAACCTGGAAGAGTGAAAATTGGGCAGCCAAGTGGGCTTAGTGAACTGATCATTACCACCAAGTATCATCAAGATTTGGTGAAAAAATGTTTCCTGAGATTTCAGCAAACGAGTCGTTTTTTGGAAGCTTGGCAACCCCTTTCAAACGAAAGTGTTCTTCGCCAGTCTCTGCATGGGGTACTTCAAGAGGAAACAAACCATAGAGACAGAACTTAGAACTACTTCATTTGGTCAAGTTTCACGGAGCTAGCACAAACCATGTTTGATTTAGAGTTTCAAACACATCTATCTATATAGCAGAAAACAGAGTGAAACCTAAAAATTCAAACTGTTACTGGAAACGAACGCTTGAACCTAGAAGATTGAAAGTTGGGCAGCCAAGTGGGCTTAGTGAACTGATCATTACCACCAAGAATCATCAAGATGTGGTGAATAAATGTTTGCTGAGATTTCAGCAAACTAGTAGTTTTTTGGAAGCTTGGCAACCCCTTTCAAACGAAAGTGTTTTTCGCCAGTCTCTGCATGGGGTACTTCAAGAGGAAACAAACCATAGAGATAGAACTTAGAACTACTTCATTTGGTCAAGTTTCAAGGAGCTAGCACAAACCGTGTTTGATTTAGAGTTTCAAACACATCTATCTATATAGCAGAAAACAGAGTGAAACCTAAAAATTCAAAGTGTTACTGGAAACGAACGCTTGAACCTAGAAGAGTGAAAATTGGGCAGCCAAGTGGGCTTCGTGAACTGATCATTACCACCAAGTATCATCAAGATTTGGTGAAAAAATGTTTGCTGAGATTTCAGCAAACTAGTAGTTTTTTGGAAGCTTGGCAACCCCTTTCAAACGAAAGTGTTCTTTGCCAGTCTCTGCATGGGGTACTTCAAGAGGAAACAAACCATAGAGATAGAACTTAGAACTACTTCATTTTGTCAAGTTTCACGGAGCTAGCACCAACCGTGTTTGATTTAGAGTTTGAAACACATCTATCTATATAGCAGAAAACAGAGTGAAACCTAAAAATTCAAACTGTTACTGGAAACGAACGCTTGAACCTAGAAGATTGAAAGGTGGGCAGCCAAGTGGGATTAGTGAACTGATCATTACCACCAAGTATCATCAAGATTTGGTGAAAAAATGTTTGCTGAGATTTCAGCAAACGAGTAGTTTTTTGGAAGCTTGACAACCCCTTTAAAACGAAAGTGTTTTTCGCCAGTCTCTGCATGGGGTACTTCAAGAGGAAACAAACCATAGAGATAGAACTTAGAACTACTTCATTTGGTCAAGTTTCAAGGAGCTAGCACAAACCGTGTTTGATTTAGAGTTTCAAACACATCTATCTATATAGCAGAAAACGGAGAGAAACCTAAAAATTCAAAGTGTTACTGGAAACGAACGCTTGAACGTACAAGAGTGAAAATTGGGCAGCCAAGTGGGCTTAGTGAACTGATCATTACCACCAAGTATCATCAAGATTTGGTGAAAAAATGTTTGCTGAGATTTCAGCAAACTAGTAGTTTTTTGGAAGCTTGGCAACCCCTTTCAAACGAAAGTGTTCTTTGCCAGTCTCTGCATGGGGTACTTCAAGAGGAAACAAACCATAGAGATAGAACTTAGAACTACTTCATTTTGTCAAGTTTCACGGAGCTAGCACAAACCGTGTTTGATTTAGAGTTTCAAACACATCTATCTATATAGCAGAAAACAGAGTGAAACCTAAAAATTCAAACTGTTACTGGAAACGAACGCTTGAACCTAGAAGAGTGAAAGTTGGGCAGCCAAGTGGCATTAGTGAACTGATCATTACCACCAAGTATCATCAAGATTTGGTGAAAAAATGTTTGCTGAGATTTCAGCAAACTAGTAGTTTTTTGGAAGCATGGCAACCCCTTTCAAACGAAAGTGTTTTTCGCCAGTTTCTGCATGGGGTACTTCAAGAGGAAACAAACCATAGAGATAGAACTTAGAACTACTTCATTTTGTCAAGTTTCACGGAGCTAGCACAAACCGTGTTTGATTTAGAGTTTCAAACACATCTATCTATATAGCAGAAAACAGAGTGAAACCTAAAAATTCAAAGTGTTACTGGAAACGAACGCTTGAACCTAGAAGAGTGAAAATTGGGCAGCCAAGTGGGCTTAGTGAACTGATCATTACCACCAAGTATCATCAAGATTTGGTGAAAAAATGTTTGCTGTGATTTCAGCAAACGAGTAGTTTTTTGGAAGCTTGGCAACCCCTTTCAAACGAAAGTGTTCTTCACCAGTCTCTGCATGGGGTACTTCAAGAGGAAACAAACCATAGAGATAGAACGTAGAACTACTTCATTTTGTCAAGTTTCACGGAGCTAGCACCAACCGTGTTTGATTTAGAGTTTCAAACACATCTATCTATATAGCAGAAAACAGAGTGAAACCTAAAAATTCAAACTGTTACTGGAAACGAACGCTTGAACCTAGAAGATTGAAAGTTGGGCAGCCAAGTGGGATTAGTGAACTGATCATTACCACCAAGTATCATCAAGATTTGGTGAAAAAGTGGTTGCCGAGATTTCAGCAAACTAGTAGTTTTTGGAAGCTTGGCAACGCCTTTAAAACGAAAGTGTTTTTCGCCAGTCTCTGCATGGGGTACTTCAAGAGGAAACAAACCATAGAGATAGAACTTAGAACTACTTCATTTGGTCAAGTTTCAAGGAGCTAGCACAAACCGTGTTTGATTTAGAGTTTCAAACACATCTATCTATATAGCAGAAAACAGAGAGAAACCTAAAAATTCAAAGTGTTACTGGAAACGAACGCTTGAACCTAGAAGAGTGAAAATTGGGCAGCCAAGTGGGCTTCGTGAACTGATCATTACCACCAAGTATCATCAAGATTTGGTGAAAAAATGTTTGCTGAGATTTCAGCAAACTAGTAGTTTTTGGAAGCTTGGCAACCCCTTTCAAACGAAAGTGTTCTTTGCCAGTCTCTGCATGGGGTACTTCAAGAGGAAACAAACCATAGAGATAGAACTTAGAACTACTTCATTTTGTCAAGTTTCACGGAGCTAGCACCAACCGTGTTTGATTTAGAGTTTGAAACACATCTATCTATATAGCAGAAAACAGAGTGAAACCTAAAAATTCAAACTGTTACTGGAAACGAACGCTTGAACCTAGAAGATTGAAAGGTGGGCAGCCAAGTGGGATTAGTGAACTGATCATTACCACCAAGTATCATCAAGATTTGGTGAAAAAATGTTTGCTGAGATTTCAGCAAACGAGTAGTTTTTTGGAAGCTTGACAACCCCCTTTAAAACGAAAGTGTTTTTCGCCAGTCTCTGCATGGGGTACTTCAAGAGGAAACAAACCATAGAGATAGAACTTAGAACTACTTCATTTGGTCAAGTTTCAAGGAGCTAGCACAAACCGTGTTTGATTTAGAGTTTCAAACACATCTATCTATATAGCAGAAAACGGAGAGAAACCTAAAAATTCAAAGTGTTACTGGAAACGAACGCTTGAACGTACAAGAGTGAAAATTGGGCAGCCAAGTGGGCTTAGTGAACTGATCATTACCACCAAGTATCATCAAGATTTGGTGAAAAAATGTTTGCTGAGATTTCAGCAAACGAGTAGTTTTTTGGAAGCTTGGCAACCCCTTTAAACGAAAGTGTTTTTCGCCAGTCTCTGCATGGGGTACTTCAAGAGGAAACAAACCATAGAGATAGAACTTAGAACTACTTCATTTGGTCAAGTTTCAAGGAGCTCGCACAAACCGTGTTTGATTTAGAGTTTCAAAGACATCTATCTATATAGCAGAAAACAGAGAGAAACCTAAAAATTCAAAGTGTTACTGGAAACGAACGCTTGAACCTAAAAGAGTGAAAATTGGGCAGCCAAGTGGGCTTAGTGAACTGATCATTACCACCAAGTATCATCAAGATTTGGTGAAAAAATGTTTGCTGAGATTTCAGCAAACTAGTAGTTTTTTGGAAGCTTGGCAACCCCTTTCAAACGAAAGTGTTCTTTGCCAATCTCTGCATGGGTTACATCAAGAGGAAACAAACCATAGAGATAGAACTTAGAACTACTTCATTTTGTCAAGTTTCACGGAGCTAGCACAAACCGTGTTTGATTTAGAGTTTCAAACACATCTATCTATATAGCAGAAAACAGAGTGAAACCTAAAAATTCAAACTGTTACTGGAAACGAACGCTTGAACCTAGAAGAGTGAAAGTTGGGCAACCAAGTGGGCTTAGTGAACTGATCATTACCACCAAGTATCATCAAGATTTGGTGAAAAAATGTTTGCTGAGATTTCAGCAAACGAGTAGTTTTTTGGAAGCTTGGCAACCCTTTCAAACGAAAGTGTTCTTCGCCAGTTTCTGCATGTGGTACTTCAAGAGGAAACAAACCATAGAGATAGAACGTAGAACTACTTCATTTTGTCAAGTTTCACGGAGCTAGCACAAACCGTGTTTGATTTAGAGTTTCAAACACATCTATCTATATAGCAGAAAACAGAGTGAAACCTAAAAATTCAAACTGTTACTGGAAACGAACGCTTGAACCTAGAAGATTGAAAGTTGAGCAGCCAAGTGGGATTAGTGAACTGATCATTACCACCAAGTATCATCAAGATTTGGTGAAAAAATGTTTGCTGAGATTTCAGCAAACTAGTAGTTTTTTGGAAGCTTGGCAACCCCTTTCAAACGAAAGTGTTTTTCGCCAGTCTCTGCATGGGGTACTTCAAGACTAAACAAACCATAGAGATAGAACTTAGAACTACTTCATTTGGTCAAGTTTCAAGGAGCTAGCACAAACCGTGTTTGATTTAGAGTTTCAAACACATCTATCTATATAGCAGAAAACAGAGAGAAACCTAAAAATTCAAAGTGTTACTGGAAACGAACGCTTGAACCTACAAGAGTGAAAATTGGGCAGCCAAGTGGGCTTAGTGAACTGATCATTACCACCAAGTATCATCAAGATTTGGTGAAAAAATGTTTGCTGAGATTTCAGCAAACTAGTAGTTTTTTGGAAGCTTGGCAACCCATTTCAAAGGAAACTGTTCTTTGCCAGTCTCTGCATGGGGTACTTCAAGAGGAAACAAACCACTAGAGATAGAACTTAGAACTACTTCATTTTGTCAAGTTTCACGGAGCTAGCACAAACCGTGTTTGATTTAGAGTTTCAAACACATCTATCTATATAGCAGAAAACAGAGTGAAACATAAAAATTCAAACTGTTACTGGAAACGAACGCTTGAACCTAGAAGAGTGAAAGTTGGGCAGCCAAGTGGGATTAGTGAACTGATCATTACCACCAAGTATCATCAAGATTTGGTGAAAAAATGTTTGCTGAGATTTCAGCAAACTAGTAGTTTTTTGGAAGCATGGCAACCCCTTTCAAACGAAAGTGTTTTTCGCCAGTTTCTGCATGGGGTACTTCAAGATTAAACAAACCATAGAGATAGAACTTAGAACTACTTCATTTTGTTAAGTTTCAAGGAGCTAGCACAAACCGTGTTTGATTTAGAGTTTCAAACACATCTATCTATATAGCAGAAAACAGAGAGAAACCTAAAATTTTAAAGTGTTATTTGAAACGAACTCTTGAACCTAGAAGAGTGAAAATTGGGCAGCCAAGTGGGCTTAGTGAACTGATCATTACCACCAACTATCATCAAGATTTGGTGAAAAAATGTTTGCTGAGATTTCAGCAACGAGTAGTTTTTTGGAAGCTTCGCAACCCCTTTAAAACGAAAGTGTTTTTCTCCAGTCTCTGCATGGGGTACTTCAAGAGGAAACAAACCATAGAGATAGAACTTAGAACTACTTCATTTGGTCAAGTTTCAAGGAGCTAGCACAAACCGTGTTTGATTTAGAGTTTCAAACACATCAATCTATATAGCAGAAAACAGAGTGAAACCTAAAAATTCAAAGTGTTACTGGAAACGAACACTTGGACCTACAAGAGTGAAAATTGGGCAGCCAAGTGGGCTTCGTGAACTGATCATTACCACCAAGTATCATCAAGATTTGGTGAAAAAATGTTTGCTGAGATTTCAGCAAACTAGTAGTTTTTTGGAAGCTTGGCAACCCCTTTCAAACGAAAGTGTTCTTTGCCAGTCTCTGCATGGGGTACTTCAAGAGGAAACAAACCATAGAGATAGAACTTAGAACTACTTCATTTTGTCAAGTTTCACGGAGCTAGCACAAACCGTGTTTGATTTAGAGTTTCAAACACATCTATCTATATAGCAGAAAACAGAGTGAAACCTAAAAATTCAAACTGTTACTGGAAACGAACGCTTGAACCTAGAAGAGTGAAAGTTGGGCAGCCAAGTGGGATTAGTGAACTGATCATCACCACCAAGTATCATCAAGATTTGGTGAAAAAATGTTTGCTGAGATTTCAGCAAACTAGTAGTTTTTTGGAAGCATGGCAACCCCTTTCAAACGAAAGTGTTTTTCGCCAGTTTCTGCATGGGGTACTTCAAGAGGAAACAAACCATAGAGAGATAGAACTTAGAACTACTTCATTTTGTCAAGTTTCAAGCAGCTAGCACAAACCGTGTTTGATTTAGAGTTTCAAACACATCTATCTATATAGCAGAAAACAGAGTGAAACCTAAAAATTCAAACTGTTACTGGAAACGAACGCTTGAACCTAGAAGAGTGAAAGTTGGGCAGCCAAGTGGGATTAGTGAACTGATCATTACCACCAAGTATCATCAAGATTTGGTGATAAAGTGGTTGCCGAGATTTCAGCAAACTAGTAGTTTTTGGAAGCTTGGCAACGCCTTTAAAACGAAAGTGCTTTTCGCCAGTCTCTGCATGGGGTACTTCAAGAGGAAACAAACCATAGAGATAGAACTTAGAACTACTTCATTTGGTCAAGTTTCAAGGAGCTAGCACAAACCGTGTTTGATTTAGAGTTTCAAACACATCTATCTATATAGCAGAAAACAGAGAGAAACCTAAAAATTCAAAGTGTTACTGGAAACGAACGCTTGAACCTACAAGAGTGAAAATTGGGCAGCCAAGTGGGCTTAGTGAACTGATCATTACCACCAAGTATCATCAAGATTTGGTGAAAAAATGTTTGCTGAGATTTCAGCAAACGAGTAGTTTTTTAGAAGCTTGGCGACCCCTTTAAACGAAAGTGTTTTTCGCCAGTCTCTCCATGGGGTACTTCAAGAGGAAACAAACCATAGAGATAGAACTTAGAACTACTTCATTTGGTCAAGTTTCAAGGAGCTCGCACAAACCGTGTTTGATTTAGAGTTTCAAAGACATCTATCTATATAGCAGAAAACAGAGAGAAACCTAAAAATTCAAAGTGTTACTGGAAACGAACGCTTGAACCTAAAAGAGTGAAAATTGGGCAGCCAAGTGGGCTTAGTGAACTGATCATTACCACCAAGTATCATCAAGATTTGGTGAAAAAATGTTTGCTGAGATTTCAGCAAACTAGTAGTTTTTTGGAAGCTTGGCAACCCCTTTCAAACGAAAGTGTTCTTTGCCAATCTCTGCATGGGTTACATCAAGAGGAAACAAACCATAGAGATAGAACTTAGAACTACTTCATTTTGTCAAGTTTCACGGAGCTAGCACAAACCGTGTTTGATTTAGAGTTTCAAACACATCTATCTATATAGCAGAAAACAGAGTGAAACCTAAAAATTCAAACTGTTACTGGAAACGAACGCTTGAACCTAGAAGAGTGAAAGTTGGGCAACCAAGTGGGCTTAGTGAACTGATCATTACCACCAAGTATCATCAAGATTTGGTGAAAAAATGTTTGCTGAGATTTCAGCAAACGAGTAGTTTTTTGGAAGCTTGGCAACCCCTTTCAAACGAAAGTGTTCTTCGCCAGTCTCTGCATGGGGTACTTCAAGAGGAAACAAACCATAGAGATAGAACGTAGAACTACTTCATTTTGTCAAGTTTCACGGAGCTAGCACAAACCGTGTTTGATTTAGAGTTTCAAACACATCTATCTATATAGCAGAAAACAGAGTGAAACCTAAAAATTCAAACTGTTACTGGAAACGAACGCTTGAACCTAGAAGATTGAAAGTTGGGCAGCCAAGTGGGATTAGTGAACTGATCATTACCACCAAGTATCATCAAGATTTGGTGAAAAAATGTTTGCTGAGATTTCAGCAAACTAGTAGTTTTTTGGAAGCTTGGCAACCCCTTTCAAACGAAAGTGTTTTTCGCCAGTCTCTGCATGGGGTACTTCAAGACTAAACAAACCATAGAGATAGAACTTAGAACTACTTCATTTGGTCAAGTTTCAAGGAGCTAGCACAAACCGTGTTTGATTTAGAGTTTCAAACACATCTATCTATATAGCAGAAAACAGAGAGAAACCTAAAAATTCAAAGTGTTACTGGAAACGAACGCTTGAACCTACAAGAGTGAAAATTGGGCAGCCAGGTGGGCTTAGTGAACTGATCATTACCACCAAGTATCATCAAGATTTGGTGAAAAAATGTTTGCTGAGATTTCAGCAAACTAGTAGTTTTTTGGAAGCTTGGCAACCCATTTCAAAGGAAACTGTTCTTTGCCAGTCTCTGCATGGGGTACTTCAAGAGGAAACAAACCATAGAGATAGAACTTAGAACTACTTCATTTTGTCAAGTTTCACGGAGCTAGCACAAACCGTGTTTGATTTAGAGTTTCAAACACATCTATCTATATAGCAGAAAACAGAGTGAAACATAAAAATTCAAACTGTTACTGGAAACGAACGCTTGAACCTAGAAGAGTGAAAGTTGGGCAGCCAAGTGGGATTAGTGAACTGATCATTACCACCAAGTATCATCAAGATTTGGTGAAAAAATGTTTGCTGAGATTTCAGCAAACGAGTAGTTTTTTGGAAGCTTGGCAACCCCTTTCAAACGAAAGTGTTTTTCGCCAGTTTCTGCATGGGGTACTTCAATAAACAAACCATAGAGATAGAACTTAGAACTACTTATTTTGTTAAGTTTCAAGGAGCTAGCACAAACCGTGTTTGATTTAGAGTTTCAAACACATCTATCTATATAGCAGAAAACAGAGTGAAACCTAAAATTTTAAAGTGTTATTTGAAACGAACGCTTGAACCTAGAAGAGTGAAAATTGGGCAGCCAAGTGGGCTTAGTGAACTGATCATTACCACCAACTATCATCAAGATTTGGTGAAAAAATGTTTGCTGAGATTTCATCAAACGAGTAGTTTTTTGGAAGCTTGGCAACCCCTTTCAAACGAAAGTGTTTTTCGCCAGTCTCTGCATGGGGTACTTCAAGAGGAAACAAACCATAGAGATAGAACTTAGAACTACTTCATTTGGTCAAGTTTCAAGGAGCTAGCACAAACCGTGTTTGATTTAGAGTTTCAAACACATCTATCTATATAGCAGAAAACAGAGAGAAACCTAAAAATTCAAAGTGTTACTGGAAACGAACTCTAGAACCTACAAGAGTGAAAATTGGGCAGCCAAGTGGGCTTAGTGAACTGATCATTACCACCAAGTATCATCAAGATTTGGTGAAAAAATGTTTGCTGAGATTTCAGCAAACTAGTAGTTTTTTGGAAGCATGGCAACCCCTTTCAAACGAAAGTGTTTTTCGCCAGTTTCTGCATGGGGTACTTCAAGAGGAAACAAACCATAGAGATAGAACTTAGAACTACTTCATTTTGTCAAGTTTCACGGAGCTAGCAGAAACCGTGTTTGATTTAGAGTTTCAAACACATCTATCTATATAGCAGAAAACAGAGTGAAACCTAAAAATTCAAAACTGTTACTGAAAACGAACGCTTGAACCTAGAAGAGTGAAAGATGGGCAGCCAAGTGGGCTTAGTGAACTGATCATTACCACCAAGTATCATCAAGATTTGGTGAAAAAATGTTTGCTGAGATTTCAGCAAACGAGTAGTTTTTTGGAAGCTTGGCAACCCCTTTCAAACGAAAGTGTTCTTCGCCAGTCTCTGCATGGGGTACTTCAAGAGGAAACAAACCATAGAGATAGAACTTAGAACTACTTCATTTTGTCAAGTTTCACGGAGCTAGCACAAACCGTGTTTGATTTAGAGTTTCAAACACATCTATCTATATAGCAGAAAACAGAATGAAACCTAAAAATTCAAAGTGTTACTGGAAACGAACACTTGAAAATAGAAGATTGAAAGTTGGGCAGCCAAGTGGGATTAGTGAACGATCATTACCACCAAGTATCATCAAGATTTGGTGAAAAAATGTTTGCTGAGATTTCAGCAAACGAGTAGTTTTTTGGAAGCTTGGCAACCCCTTTCAAACGAAAGTGTTCTTCGCCAGTCTCTGCATGGGGTACTTCAAGAGGAAACAAACCATAGAGATAGAACGTAGAACTACTTCATTTTCTCAAGTTTCACGGAGCTAGCACCAACCGTGTTTGATTTAGAGTTTCAAACACATCTATCTATATAGCAGAAAACAGAGTGAAACCTAAAAATTCAAACTGTTACTGGAAACGAACGCTTGAACCTAGAAGAGTGAAAGTTGGGCAGACCAAGTGGGATTAGTGAACTGATCATTACCACCAAGTATCATCAAGATTTGGTGAAAAAATGTTTGCTGAGATTTCAGCAAACTAGTAGTTTTTTGGAAGCATGGCAACCCCTTTCAAACGAAAGTGTTTTTCGACAGTTTCTGCATGGGGTACTTCAAGAGGAAACAAACCATAGAGATAGAACTTAGAACTACTTCATTTTGTCAAGTTTCAAGGAGCTAGCACAAACCGTGTTTGATTTAGAGTTTCAAAGACATCTATCTATATAACAGAAAACAGAGTGAAACCAAAAATTTCAAAGTTTTACTGGAAAACGAACGCTTGAACCTAGAAGAGTAAAAATTGGGCAGCCAAGTGGGCTTAGTGAACTGATCATTACCACCAAGTATCATCAAGTTTTGGTGAAAAAATATTTGCTGAGATTTCAGCAAACTAGTAGTTTTTTGGAAGCTTGGCAACCCCTTTAAAACGAAAGTGTTTTTCGCCAGTCTCTGCATGGGGTACTTCAAGAGGAAACAAACCATAGAGATAGAACTTAGAACTACTTCATTTGGTCAAGTTTCAAGCAGCTAGCACAAACCGTGTTTGATTTAGAGTTTCAAACACATCTATCTATATAGCAGAAAACAGAGTGAAACCTAAAAATTCAAACTGTTACTGGAAACGAATGCTTGAACCTAGAAGAGTGAAAGTTGGGCAGCCAAGTGGGATTAGTGAACTGATCATTACCACCAAGTATCATCAAGATTTGGTGAAAAAATATTTGCTGAGATTTCAGCAAACGAGTAGTTTTTTGGAAGCTTGGCAACCCCTTTAATACGAAAGTGTTTTTCGCCAGTCTCTGCATGGGGTACTTCAAGAGGAAACAAACCATAGAGATAGAACTTAGAACTACTTCATTTGGTCAAGTTTCAAGGAGCTAGCACAAACCGTGTTTGATTTAGAGTTTCAAACACATCTATCTATATAGTAGAAAACAGAGCGAAACCTAAAAATTCAAAGTGTTACTGGAAACGAACGCTTGAACCTAGAAGAGTGAAAATTGGGCAGCCAAGTGGGCTTAGTTAACTGATCATTACCACCAAGTATCATCAAGATTTGGTGAAAAAATGTTTGCTGAGATTTCAGCAAACTAGTAGTTTTTTGGAAGCTTGGCAACCCCTTTCAAACGAAAGTGTTCTTTGCCAGTCTCTGCATGGGGTACTTCAAGAGGAAACAAACCATAGAGATAGAACTTAGAACTACTTCATTTTGTCAAGATCACGGAGCTAGCACAAACCGTGTTTGATTTAGAGTTTCAAACACATGTATCTATATAGCAGAAAACAGAGTGAAACCTAAAAATTCAAACTGTTACTGGAAACGAACGCTTGAACCTAGAAGAGTGAAAGTTGGGCAGCCAAGTGGCATTAGTGAACTGATCATTACCACCAAGTATCATCAAGATTTGGTGAAAAAATGTTTGCTGAGATTTCAGCAAACTAGTAGTTTTTTGGAAGCATGGCAACCCCTTTCAAACGAAAGTGTTTTTCGCCAGTTTCTGCATGGGGTACTTCAAGAGGAAACAAACCATAGAGTTAGAACTTAGAACTACTTCATTTTGTCAAGTTTCAAGGAGCTAGCACAAACCGTGTTTGATTTAGAGTTTCAAACACATCTATCTATATAACAGAAAACAGAGTGAAACCAAAAATTTCAAAGTTTTACTGGAAACGAACGCTTGAACCTAGAAGAGTAAAAATTGGGCAGCCAAGTGGGCTTAGTGAACTGATCATTACCACCAAGTATCATCAAGTTTTGGTGAAAAAATATTTGCTGAGATTTCAGCAAACTAGTAGTTTTTTGGAAGCTTGGCAACCCCTTTAAAACGAAAGTGTTTTTCGCCAGTCTCTGCATGGGGTACTTCAAGAGGAAACAAACCATAGAGATAGAACTTAGAACTACTTCATTTGGTCAAGTTTCAAGCAGCTAGCACAAACCGTGTTTGATTTAGAGTTTCAAACACATCTATCTATATAGCAGAAAACAGAGTGAAACCTAAAAATTCAAACTGTTACTGGAAACGAATGCTTGAACCTAGAAGAGTGAAAGTTGGGCAGCCAAGTGGGATTAGTGAACTGATCATTACCACCAAGTATCATCAAGATTTGGTGAAAAAATGTTTGCTGAGATTTCAGCAAACGAGTAGTTTTTTGGAAGCTTGGCAACCCCTTTAATACGAAAGTGTTTTTCGCCAGTCTCTGCATGGGGTACTTCAAGAGGAAACAAACCATAGAGATAGAACTTAGAACTACTTCATTTGGTCAAGTTTCAAGGAGCTAGCACAAACCGTGTTTGATTTAGAGTTTCAAACACATCTATCTATATAGTAGAAAACAGAGCGAAACCTAAAAATTCAAAGTGTTACTGGAAACGAACGCTTGAACCTAGAAGAGTGAAAATTGGGCAGCCAAGTGGGCTTAGTTAACTGATCATTACCACCAAGTATCATCAAGATTTGGTGAAAAAATGTTTGCTGAGATTTCAGCAAACTAGTAGTTTTTTGGAAGCTTGGCAACCCCTTTCAAACGAAAGTGTTCTTTGCCAGTCTCTGCATGGGGTACTTCAAGAGGAAACAAACCATAGAGATAGAACTTAGAACTACTTCATTTTGTCAAGTTTCACGGAGCTAGCACAAACCGTGTTTGATTTAGAGTTTCAAACACATGTATCTATATAGCAGAAAACAGAGTGAAACCTAAAAATTCAAACTGTTACTGGAAACGAACGCTTGAACCTAGAAGAGTGAAAGTTGGGCAGCCAAGTGGCATTAGTGAACTGATCATTACCACCAAGTATCATCAAGATTTGGTGAAAAAATGTTTGCTGAGATTTCAGCAAACTAGTAGTTTTTTGGAAGCATGGCAACCCCTTTCAAACGAAAGTGTTTTTCGCCAGTTTCTGCATGGGGTACTTCAAGAGGAAACAAACCATAGAGATAGAACTTAGAACTACTTCATTTTGTCAACTTTCAAGGAGCTAGCACAAACCGTGTTTGATTTAGAGTTTCAAACACATCTATCTATATAGCAGAAAACAGAGTGAAACCTAAAAATTCAAAGTGTTACTGGAAACGAACGCTTGAACCTAGAAGAGTGAAAATTGGGCAGCCAAGTGGGCTTAGTGAACTGATCATTACCACCAAGTATCATCAAGATTTGGTGAAAAAATGTTTGCTGAGATTTCAGCAAACGAGTAGTTTTTTGGAAGCTTGGCAACCCCTTTCAAACGAAAGTGTTCTTCGCCAGTCTCTGCATGGGGTACTTCAAGAGGAAACAAACCATAGAGATAGAACGTAGAACGACTTCATTTTGTCAAGTTTCACGGAGCTAGCACAAACCGTGTTTGATTTAGAGTTTCAAACACATCTATCTATATAGCAGAAAACAGAGTGAAACCTAAAAATTCAAACTGTTACTGGAAACGAACGCTTGAAAATAGAAGATTGAAAGTTGGGCAGCCAAGTGGGATTAGTGAACGATCATTACCACCAAGTATCATCAAGATTTGGTGAAAAAATGTTTGCTGAGATTTCAGCAAACGAGTAGTTTTTTGGAAGCTTGGCAACCCCTTTAAAACGAAAGTGTTTTTCGCCAGTCTCTGCATGGGGTACTTCAAGAGGAAACAAACCATAGAGATAGAACTTAGAACTACTTCATTTGGTCAAGTTTCAAGGAGCTAGCACAAACCGTGTTTGATTTAGAGTTTCAAACACATCTATCTATATAGCAGAAAACAGAGAGAAACCTAAAAATTCAAAGTGTTACTGGAAACGAACGCTTGAACCTAGAAGAGTGAAAATTGGGCAGCCAAGTGGGCTTAGTGAACTGATCATTACCACCAAGTATCATCAAGATTTGGTGAAAAAATGTTTGCTGAGATTTCAGCAAACGAGTAGTTTTTTGGAAGCTTGGCAACCCCTTTAAAACGAAAGTGTTCTTCGCCAGTCTCTGCATGGGGTACTTCAAGAGGAAACAAACCATAGAGATAGAACGTAGAACTACTTCATTTTGTCAAGATTCATGGAGCTAGCAGAAACCGTGTTTGATTTAGAGTTTCAAACACATCTATCTATATAGCAGAAAACAGAGTGAAACCTAAAAATTCAAACTGTTACTGGAAACGAACGCTTGAACCTAGAAGATTGAAAGTTGGGCAGCCAAGTGGGATTAGTGAACTGATCATTACCACCAAGTATCATCAAGATTTGGTGAAAAAATGTTTGCTGAGATTTCAGCAAACGAGTAGATTTTTGGAAGCTTGGCAACCCCTTTCAAACGAAAGTGTTCTTCGCCAGTCTCTGCATGGGGTACTTCAAGAGGAAACAAACCATAGAGATAGAACTTAGAACTACTTCATTTGGTCAAGTTTCAAGGAGCTAGCACAAACCGTGTTTGATTTAGAGTTTCAAACACATCTATCTATATAGCAGAAAACAGAAAGAAACCTAATAATTCAAAGTGTTACTGGAAACGAACGCTTGAACCTAGAAGAGTGAAAATTGGGCAGCCAAGTGGGCTTAGTGAACTGATCATTACCACCAAGTATCATCAAGATTTGGTGAAAAAATGTTTGCTGAGATTTCAGCAAACGAGTCGTTTTTTGGAAGCTTGGCAACCCCTTTCAAACGAAAGTGTTCTTCGCCAGTCTCTGCATGGGGTACTTCAAGAGGAAACAAACCATAGAGATAGAACTTAGAACTACTTCATTTGGTCAAGTTTCACGGAGCTAGCACGAACCGTGTTTGATTTAGAGTTTCAAACACATCTATCAATGTAGCAGAAAACAGAGTGAAACCTAAAAATTCAAACTGTTACTGGAAACGAACGCTTGAACCTAGAAGATTGAAAGTTGGGCAGACAAGTGGGATTAGTGAACTGATCATTACCACCAAGAATCATCAAGATTTGGTGAAAAAATGTTTGCTGAGATTTCAGCAAACGAGTAGTTTTTTGGAAGCATGGCAACCCCTTTCAAACGAAAGTGTTTTTCCCCAGTCTCTGCATGGGGTACTTCAAGAGGAAACAAACCATAGAGATAGAACTTAGAACTACTTCATTTTGTCAAGTTTCAAGGAGCTAGCACAAACCGTGTTTGATTTAGAGTTTCAAACACATCTATCTATATCGCAGAAAACAGAATGAAACCTAAAAATTCAAAGTGTTACTGGAAACGAACGCTTGAACCTAGAAGAGTGAAAATTGGGCAGCCAAGTGGGCTTAGTGAACTGATCATTACCACCAAGTATCATCAAGATTTGGTGAAAAAATGTTTGCTGAGATTTCAGCAAACGAGTAGTTTTTTGGAAGCTTGGCAACCCCTTTCAAACGAAAATGTTCTTCGCCAGTCTCTGCATGGGGTACTTCAAGAGGAAACAAACCATAGAGATAGAACGTAGAACTACTTCATTTTCTCAAGTTTCACGGAGCTAGCACCAACCGTGTTTGATTTAGAGTTTCAAACACATCTATCTATATAGCAGAAAACAGAGTGAAACCTAAAAATTCAAACTGTTACTGGAAACGAACGCTTGAACCTAGAAGATTGAAAGTTGGGCAGCCAAGTGGGATTAGTGAACTGATCATTACCACCAAGTATCATCAAGATTTGGTGAAAAAATGTTTGCTGAGATTTCAGCAAACGAGTAGTTTTTTGGAAGCTTGGCAACCCCTTTCAAACGAAAGTGTTCTTCGCCAGTCTCTGCGTGGGGTACTTCAAGAGGAAACAAACCATAGAGATAGAACTTAGAACTACTTCATTTGGTCAAGTTTCAAGGAGCTAGCACAAACCGTGTTTGATTTAGAGTTTCAAACACATCTATCTATATAGCAGAAAACAGAGAGAAACCTAAAAATTCAAAGTGTTACTGGAAACGAACGCTTGAACCTACAAGAGTGAAAATTGGGCAGCCAAGTGGGCTTAGTGAACTGATCATTACCACCAAGTATCATCAAGATTTGGTGAAAAAATGTTTGCTGAGATTTCAGCAAACGAGTAGTTTTTTGGAAGCTTGGCAACCCCTTTCAAACGAAAGTGTTCTTCGCCAGTCTCTGCATGAAGTACTTCAAGAGGAAACAAACCATAGAGATAGAACTTAGAACTACTTCATTTTGTCAAGCTTCAAGGAGCTAGCACAAACCGTGTTTGATTTAGAGTTTCAAACACATCTATCTATATAGCAGAAAACAGAGAGAAACCTAAAAATTCAAAGTGTTACTGGAAACGAACGCTTGAACCTAGAAGAGTGAAAGTTGGGCAGCCAAGTGGGATTAGTGAACTGATCATTACCACCAAGTATCATCAAGATTTGGTGAAAAAATGTTTGCTGAGATTTCAGCAAACTAGTAGTTTTTTGGAAGCATGGCAACCCCTTTCAAACGAAAGTGTTTTTCGCCAGTTTCTGCATGGGGTACTTCAAGAGGAAAAAAACCATAGAGATAGAACTTAGAACTACTTCATTTTGTCAAGTTTCAAGGAGCTAGCACAAACCGTGTTTGATTTAGAGTTTCAAACACATCTATCTATATAGCAGAAAACAGAGTGAAACCTAAAAATTCAAAGTGTTACTGGAAACGAACGCTTGAACCTAGAAGAGTGAAAACTGGGCAGCCAAGTGGGATTAGTGAACTGATCATTACCACCAAGTATCATCAAGATTTGGTGAAAAAATGTTTGCTGTGATTTCAGCAAACGAGTAGTTTTTTTTGGAAGCTTGGCAACCAATTTCAAACGAAAGTGTTCTTCGCCAGTCTCTGCATGGGGTACTTCAAGAGGAAACAAACCATAGAGATAGAACGTAGAACGACTTCATTTTGTCAAGTTTCACGGAGCTAGCACAAACCGTGTTTGATTTAGAGTTTCAAACACATCTATCTATATAGCAGAAAACAGAGTGAAACCTAAAAATTCAAACTGTTACTGGAAACGAACGCTTGAACCTAGAAGATTGAAAGTTGGGCAGCCAAGTGGGATTAGTGAACTGATCATTACCACCAAGTATCATCAAGATTTGGTGAAAAAATGTTTGCTGAGATTTCAGCAAACGAGTAGTTTTTTGGAAGCTTGGCAACCCCCTTTCAAACGAAAGTGTTCTTCGCCAGTCTCTGCATGGGGTACTTCAAGAGGAAACAAACCATAGAGATAGAACTTAGAACTACTTCATTTGGTCAAGTTTCAAGGAGCTAGCACAAACCGTGTTTGATTTAGAGTTTCAAACACATCTATCTATATCGCAGAAAACAGAATGAAACCTAAAAATTCAAAGTGTTACTGGAAACGAACGCTTGAACCTAGAAGAGTGAAAATTGGGCAGCCAAGTGGGCTTAGTGAACTGATCATTACCACCAAGTATCATCAAGATTTGGTGAAAAAATGTTTGCTGAGATTTCAGCAAACGAGTAGTTTTTTGGAAGCTTGGCAACCCCTTTCAAACGAAAATGTTCTTCGCCAGTCTCTGCATGGGGTACTTCAAGAGGAAACAAACCATAGAGATAGAACGTAGAACTACTTCATTTTCTCAAGTTTCACGGAGCTAGCACCAACAGTGTTTGATTTAGAGTTTCAAACACATCTATCTATATAGCAGAAAACAGAGTGAAACCTAAAAATTCAAACTGTTACTGGAAACGAACGCTTGAACCTAGAAGATTGAAAGTTGGGCAGCCAAGTGGGATTAGTGAACTGATCATTACCACCAAGTATCATCAAGATTTGGTGAAAAAATGTTTGCTGAGATTTCAGCAAACGAGTAGATTTTTGGAAGCTTGGCAACCCCTTTCAAACGAAAGTGTTTTTCGCCAGTCTCTGCATGGGGTACTTCAAGAGGAAACAAACCATAGAGATAGAACTTAGAACTACTTCATTTGGTCAAGTTTCAAGGAGCTAGCACAAAACCGTGTTTGATTTAGAGTTTCAAACACATCTATCTATATAGCAGAAAACAGAGTGAAAACCTAAAAATTCAAAGTGTTACTGGAAACGAACGCTTGAACCTAGAAGAGTGAAAATTGGGCAGCCAAGTGGGCTTAGTGAACTGATCATTACCACCAAGTATCATCAAGATTTGGTGAAAAATGTTTGCTGAGATTTCAGCAAACGAGTCGTTTTTTGGAAGCTTGGCAACCCCTTTCAAACGAAAGTGTTCTTCGCCAGTCTCTGCATGGGGTACTTCAAGAGGAAACAAACCATAGAGATAGAACTTAGAACTACTTCATTTGGTCAAGTTTCACGGAGCTAGCACGAACCGTGTTTGATTTAGAGTTTTCAAACACATCTATCATTGTAGCAGAAAACAGAGTGAAACCTAAAAATTCAAACTGTTACTGGAAACGAACGCTTGAACCTAGAAGATTGAAAGTTGGGCAGACAAGTGGGATTAGTGAACTGATCATTACCACCAAGAATCATCAAGATTTGGTGAAAAAATGTTTGCTGAGATTTCAGCAAACGAGTAGTTTTTTGGAAGCATGGCAACCCCTTTCAAACGAAAGTGTTTTTCCCCAGTCTCTGCATGGGGTACTTCAAGAGGAAACAAACCATAGAGATAGAACTTAGAACTACTTCATTTTGTCAAGTTTCAAGGAGCTAGCACAAACCGTGTTTGATTTAGAGTTTCAAACACATCTATCTATATCGCAGAAAACAGAATGAAACCTAAAAAATTCAAAGTGTTACTGGAAACGAACGCTTGAACCTAGAAGAGTGAAAATTGGGCAGCCAAGTGGGCTTAGTGAACTGATCATTACCACAGTATCATCAAAGATTTGGTGAAAAAATGTTTGCTGAGATTTCAGCAAACGAGTAGTTTTTTGGAAGCTTGGCAACCCCTTTCAAACGAAAATGTTCTTCGCCAGTCTCTGCATGGGGTACTTCAAGAGGAAACAAACCATAGAGATAGAACGTAGAACTACTTCATTTTCTCAAGTTTCACGGAGCTAGCACCAACCGTGTTTGATTTAGAGTTTCAAACACATCTATCTATATAGCAGAAAACAGAGTGAAACCTAAAAATTCAAACTGTTACTGGAAACGAACGCTTGAACCTAGAAGATTGAAAGTTGGGCAGCCAAGTGGGATTAGTGAACTGATCATTACCACCAAGTATCATCAAGATTTGGTGAAAAATGTTTGCTGAGATTTCAGCAAACGAGTAGTTTTTTGGAAGCTTGGCAACCCCTTTCAAACGAAAGTGTTCTTCGCCAGTCTCTGCATGGGGTACTTCAAGAGGAAACAAACCATAGAGATAGAACTTAGAACTACTTCATTTGGTCAAGTTTCAAGGAGCTAGCACAAACCGTGTTTGATTTAGAGTTTCAAACACATCTATCTATATAGCAGAAAACAGAGAGAAACCTAAAAATTCAAAGTGTTACTGGAAACGAACGCTTGAACCTACAAGAGTGAAAATTGGGCAGCCAAGTGGGCTTAGTGAACTGATCATTACCACCAAGTATCATCAAGATTTGGTGAAAAAATGTTTGCTGAGATTTCAGCAAACGAGTAGTTTTTTGGAAGCTTGGCAACCCCTTTCAAACGAAAGTGTTCTTCGCCAGTCTCTGCATGGGGTACTTCAAGAGGAAACAAACCATAGAGATAGAACTTAGAACTACTTCATTTTGTCAAGCTTCAAGGAGCTAGCACAAACCGTGTTTGATTTAGAGTTTCAAACACATCTATCTATATAGCAGAAAACAGAGAGAAACCTAAAAATTCAAAGTGTTACTGGAAACGAACGCTTGAACCTAGAAGAGTGAAAGTTGGGCAGCCAAGTGGGATTAGTGAACTGATCATTACCACCAAGTATCATCAAGATTTGGTGAAAAAATGTTTGCTGAGATTTCAGCAAACTAGTAGTTTTTTGGAAGCATGGCAACCCCTTTCAAACGAAAGTGTTTTTCGCCAGTTTCTGCATGGGGTACTTCAAGAGGAAAAAAACCATAGAGATAGAACTTAGAACTACTTCATTTTGTCAAGTTTCAAGGAGCTAGCACAAACCGTGTTTGATTTAGAGTTTCAAACACATCTATCTATATAGCAGAAAACAGAGTGAAACCTAAAAATTCAAAGTGTTACTGGAAACGAACGCTTGAACCTAGAAGAGTGAAAACTGGGCAGCCAAGTGGGATTAGTGAACTAATCATTACCACCAAGTATCATCAAGATTTGGTGAAAAATGTTTGCTGTGATTTCAGCAAACGAGTAGTTTTTTGGAAGCTTGGCAACCAATTTCAAACGAAAGTGTTCTTCGCCAGTCTCTGCATGGGGTACTTCAAGAGGAAACAAACCATAGAGATAGAACGTAGAACTACTTCATTTTGTCAAGTTTCACGGAGCTAGCACAAACCGTGTTTGATTTAGAGTTTCAAACACATCTATCTATATAGCAGAAAACAGAGTGAAACCTAAAAATTCAAACTGTTACTGGAAACGAACGCTTGAACCTAGAAGATTGAAAGTTGGGCAGCCAAGTGGGATTAGTGAACTGATCATTACCACCAAGTATCATCAAGATTTGGTGAAAAAATGTTTGCTGAGATTTCAGCAAACGAGTAGTTTTTTGGAAGCTTGGCAACCCCTTTAAAACGAAAGTGTTTTTCGCCAGTCTCTGCATGGGGTACTTCAAGAGGAAACAAACCATAGAGATAGAACTTAGAACTACTTCATTTGGTCAAGTTTCAAGGAGCTAGCACAAACCGTGTTTGATTTAGAGTTTCAAAACACATCTATCTATATAGCAGAAAACAGAGAGAAACCTAAAAATTCAAAGTGTTACTGGAAACGAACGCTTGAACCTACAAGAGTGAAAATTGGGCAGCCAAGTAGGCTTAGTGAACTGATCATTACCACCAAGTATCATCAAGATTTGGTGAAAAAATGTTTGCTGAGATTTCAGCAAACGAGTCGTTTTTTGGAAGCTTGGCAACCCCTTTCAAACGAAAGTGTTCTTCGCCAGTCTCTGCATGGGGTACTTCAAGAGGAAACAAACCATAGAGATAGAACTTAGAACTACTTCATTTGGTCAAGTTTCACGGAGCTAGCACGAACCGTGTTTGATTTAGAGTTTCAAACACATCTATCAATGTAGCAGAAAACAGAGTGAAACCTAAAAATTCAAACTGTTACTGAAAACGAACGCTTGAACCTAGAAGATTGAAAGTTGGGCAGACAAGTGGGATTAGTGAACTGATCATTACCACCAAGAATCATCAAGATTTGGTGAAAAAATGTTTGCTGAGATTTCAGCAAACGAGTAGTTTTTTGGAAGCATGGCAACCCCTTTCAAACGAAAGTGTTTTTCCCCAGTCTCTGCATGGGGTACTTCAAGAGGAAACAAACCATAGAGATAGAACTTAGAACTACTTCATTTTGTCAAGTTTCAAGGAGCTAGCACAAACCGTGTTTGATTTAGAGTTTCAAACACATCTATCTATATCGCAGAAAACAGAATGAAACCTAAAAATTCAAAGTGTTACTGGAAACGAACGCTTGAACCTAGAAGAGTGAAAATTGGGCAGCCAAGTGGGCTTAGTGAACTGATCATTACCACCAAGTATCATCAAGATTTGGTGAAAAAATGTTTGCTGAGATTTCAGCAAACGAGTAGTTTTTTGGAAGCTTGGCAACCCCTTTCAAACGAAAATGTTCTTCGCCAGTCTCTGCATGGGGTACTTCAAGAGGAAACAAACCATAGAGATAGAACGTAGAACTACTTCATTTTCTCAAGTTTCACGGAGCTAGCACCAACCGTGTTTGATTTAGAGTTTCAAACACATCTATCTATATAGCAGAAAACAGAGTGAAACCTAAAAATTCAAACTGTTACTGGAAACGAACGCTTGAACCTAGAAGATTGAAAGTTGGGCAGCCAAGTGGGATTAGTGAACTGATCATTACCACCAAGTATCATCAAGATTTGGTGAAAAAATGTTTGCTGAGATTTCAGCAAACGAGTAGTTTTTTGGAAGCTTGGCAACCCCTTTCAAATGAAAGTGTTCTTCGCCAGTCTCTGCATGGGGTACTTCAAGAGGAAACAAACCATAGAGATAGAACTTAGAACTACTTCATTTGGTCAAGTTTCAAGGAGCTAGCACAAACCGTGTTTGATTTAGAGTTTCAAACACATCTATCTATATAGCAGAAAACAGAGAGAAACCTAAAAATTCAAAGTGTTACTGGAAACGAACGCTTGAACCTACAAGAGTGAAAATTGGGCAGCCAAGTGGGCTTAGTGAACTGATCATTACCACCAAGTATCATCAAGATTTGGTGAAAAAATGTTTGCTGAGATTTCAGCAAACGAGTAGTTTTTTGGAAGCTTGGCAACCCCTTTCAAACGAAAGTGTTCTTCGCCAGTATCTGCATGGGGTACTTCAAGAGGAAACAAACCATAGAGATAGAACTTAGAACTACTTCATTTTGTCAAGCTTCAAGGAGCTAGCACAAACCGTGTTTGATTTAGAGTTTCAAACACATCTATCTATATAGCAGAAAACAGAGAGAAACCTAAAAATTCAAAGTGTTACTGGAAACGAACGCTTGAACCTAGAAGAGTGAAAGTTGGGCAGCCAAGTGGGATTAGTGAACTGATCATTACCACCAAGTATCATCAAGATTTGGTGAAAAAATGTTTGCTGAGATTTCAGCAAACTAGTAGTTTTTTGGAAGCATGGCAACCCCTTTCAAACGAAAGTGTTTTTCGCCAGTTTCTGCATGGGGTACTTCAAGAGGAAAAAAACCATAGAGATAGAACTTAGAACTACTTCATTTGGTCAAGTTTCAAGGAGCTAGCACAAACCGTGTTTGATTTAGAGTTTCAAACACATCTATCTATATAGCAGAAAACAGAGTGAAACCTAAAAATTCAAAGTGTTACTGGAAACGAACGCTTGAACCTAGAAGAGTGAAAACTGGGCAGCCAAGTGGGATTAGTGAACTGATCATTACCACCAAGTATCATCAAGATTTGGTGAAAAAATGTTTGCTGTGATTTCAGCAAACGAGTAGTTTTTTGGAAGCTTGGCAACCAATTTCAAACGAAAGTGTTCTTCGCCAGTCTCTGCATGGGGTACTTCAAGAGGAAACAAACCATAGAGATAGAACGTAGAACTACTTCATTTTGTCAAGTTTCACGGAGCTAGCACAAACCGTGTTTGATTTAGAGTTTCAAACACATCTATCTATATAGCAGAAAACAGAGTGAAACCTAAAAATTCAAACTGTTACTGGAAACGAACGCTTGAACCTAGAAGATTGAAAGTTGGGCAGCCAAGTGGGATTAGTGAACTGATCATTACCACCAAGTATCATCAAGATTTGGTGAAAAAATGTTTGCTGAGATTTCAGCAAACGAGTAGTTTTTTGGAAGCTTGGCAACCCCTTTCAAACGAAAGTGTTCTTCGCCAGTCTCTGCATGGGGTACTTCAAGAGGAAACAAACCATAGAGATAGAACGTAGAACTACTTCATTTTCTCAAGTTTCACGGAGCTAGCACCAACCGTGTTTGATTTAGAGTTTCAAACACATCTATCTATATAGCAGAAAACAGAGTGAAACCTAAAAATTCAAACTGTTACTGGAAACGAACGCTTGAACCTAGAAGATTGAAAGTTGGGCAGCCAAGTGGGATTAGTGAACTGATCATTACCACCAAGTATCATCAAGATTTGGTGAAAAAATGTTTGCTGAGATTTCAGCAAACGAGTAGTTTTTTGGAAGCTTGGCAACCCCTTTAAAACGAAAGTGTTTTTCGCCAGTCTCTGCATGGGGTACTTCAAGAGGAAACAAACCATAGAGATAGAACTTAGAACTACTTCATTTTGTCAAGTTTCAAGGAGCTAGCACAAACCGTGTTTGATTTAGAGTTTCAAACACATCTATCTATATAGCAGAAAACAGAGAGAAACCTAAGAATTCAAAGTGTTACTGGAAACGAACGCTTGAACCTAGAAGAGTGAAAATTGGGCAGCCAAGTGGGCTTAGTGAACTGATCATTACCACCAAGTATCATCAAGATTTGGTGAGAAAATGTTTGCTGAGATTTCAGCAAATGAGTAGTTTTTTGGAAGCTTGGCAACCCCTTTCAAACGAAAGTGTTCTTCGCCAGTCTCTGCATGTGGTACTTCAAGAGGAAACAAACCATAGAGATAGAACGTAGAACTACTTCATTTTGTCAAGTTTCACGGAGCTAGCACAAACCGTGTTTGATTTAGAGTTTCAAACACATCTATCTATATAGCAGAAAACAGAGAGAAACCTAAAAATTCAAAGTGTTACTGGAAACGAACGCTTGAACCTAGAAGAGTGAAAGTTGGGCAGCCAAGTGGGATTAGTGAACTGATGATTACCACCAAGTATCATTAAGATTTGGTGAAAAAATGTTTGCTGAGATTTCAGCAAACTAGTAGTTTTTTGGAAGCTTGGCAACCCCTTTCAAACGAAAGTGTTTTTCGCCAGTTTCTGCATGGGGTACTTCAAGAGGAAACAAACCATAGAGATAGAACTAACAACTACTTCATTTTGTCAAGTTTCAAGGAGCTAGCACAAACCGTGTTTGATTTAGAGTTTCAAACACATCTATCTATATAGCAGAAAACAGAGTGAAACCTAAAAATTCAAAGTGTTACTGGAAACGAACGCTTCAACCTAGAAGAGTGAAAATTGGGCAGCCAAGTGGGCTTAGTGAACTGATCATTACCACCAAGTATCATCAAGATTTGGTGAGAAAATGTTTGCTGAGATTTCAGCAAATGAGTAGTTTTTTGGAAGCTTGGCAACCCCTTTCAAATGAAAGTGTTCTTCGCCAGTCTCTGCATGGGGTATTTCAAGAGGAAACAAACCATAGATAGAACGTAGAACTACTTCATTTTGTCAAGTTTCACGGAGCTAGCACAAACCGTGTTTGATTTAGAGTTTCAAACACATCTATCTATATAGCAGAAAACAGAGTGAAACCTAAAAATTCAAACTGTTACAGGAAACGAACGCTTGAACCTAGAAGAGTGAAAGTTTGGCAGCCAAGTGGGATTAGTGAACTGATCATTACCACCAAGTATCATCAAGATTTGGTGAAAAAATGTTTGCTGAGATTTCAGCAAACTAGTAGTTTTTTGGAAGCTTGGCAACCCCTTTCAAACGAAAGTGTTTTTCGCCAGTTTCTGCATGGGGTACTTCAAGAGGAAACAAACCATAGAGATAGAACTAACAACTACTTCATTTTGTCAAGTTTCAAGGAGCTAGCACAAACCGTGTTTGATTTAGAGTTTCAAACACATCTATCTATATAGCAGAAAACAGAGTGAAACCTAAAAATTCAAAGTGTTACTGGAAACGAACGCTTCAACCTAGAAGAGTGAAAATTGGGCAGCCAAGTGGGCTTAGTGAACTGATCATTACCACCAAGTATCATCAAGATTTGGTGAGAAAATGTTTGCTGAGATTTCAGCAAATGAGTAGTTTTTTGGAAGCTTGGCCACCCCTTTCAAACGAAAGTGTTCTTCGCCAGTCTCTGCATGGGGTACTTCAAGAGGAAACAAACCATAGAGATAGAACTTAGAACTACTTCATTTGGTCAAGTTTCAAGGAGCTAGCACAAACCGTGTTTGATTTAGAGTTTCAAACACATCTATCTATATAGCAGAAAACAGAGAGAAACCTAAAAATTCAAAGTGTTACTGGAAACGAACTCTTGAACCTACAAGAGTGAAAATTGGGCAGCCAAGTGGGCTTAGTGAACTGATCATTACCACCAAGTATCATCAAGATTTGGTGAAAAAATGTTTGCGGATATTTCAGCAAACTAGTAGTTTTTTGGAAGCTTGGCAACCCCTTTCAAACGAAAGTGTTCTTTGCCAGTCTCTGCATGGGTACTTCAAGAGGAAACAAACCATAGAGATAGAACTTAGAACTACTTCATTTTGTCAAGTTTCACGGAGCTAGCACAAACCGTGTTTGATTTAGAGTTTCAAACACATCTATCTATATAGCAGAAAACAGAGAGAAACCTAAAAATTCAAAGTGTTACTGGAAACGAACGCTTGAACCTAGACGAGTGAAAATTGGGCAGCCAAGTGGGCTTAGTGAACTGATCATTACCACCAAGTATCATCAAGATTTGGTGAGAAAATGTTTGCTGAGATTTCAGCAAATGAGTAGTTTTTTGGAAGCTTGGCAACCCCTTTCAAACGAAAGTGTTCTTCGCCAGTCTCTGCATGTGGTACTTCAAGAGGAAACAAACCATAGAGATAGAACGTAGAACTACTTCATTTTGTCAAGTTTCACGGAGCTAGCACAAACCGTGTTTGATTTAGAGTTTCAAACACATCTATCTATATAGCAGAAAACAGAGAGAAACCTAAAAATTCAAAGTGTTACTGGAAACGAACGCTTGAACCTAGAAGAGTGAAAGTTGGGCAGCCAAGTGGGATTAGTGAACTGATGATTACCACCAAGTATCATTAAGATTTGGTGAAAAAATGTTTGCTGAGATTTCAGCAAACTAGTAGTTTTTTGGAAGCTTGGCAACCCCTTTCAAACGAAAGTGTTTTTCGCCAGTTTCTACTTCAAGAGGAAACAAACCATAGAGATAGAACTAACAACTACTTCATTTTGTCAAGTTTCAAGGAGCTAGCACAAACCGTGTTTGATTTAGAGTTTCAAACACATCTATCTATATAGCAGAAAACAGAGTGAAACCTAAAAATTCAAAGTGTTACTGGAAACGAACGCTTCAACCTAGAAGAGTGAAAATTGGGCAGCCAAGTGGGCTTAGTGAACTGATCATTACCACCAAGTATCATCAAGATTTGGTGAGAAAATGTTTGCTGAGATTTCAGCAAATGAGTAGTTTTTTGGAAGCTTGGCAACCCCTTTCAAATGAAAGTGTTCTTCGCCAGTCTCTGCATGGGGTACTTCAAGAGGAAACAAAACATAGATAGAACGTAGAACTACTTCATTTTGTCAAGTTTCACGGAGCTAGCACAAACCGTGTTTGATTTAGAGTTTCAAACACATCTATCTATATAGCAGAAAACAGAGTGAAACCTAAAAATTCAAACTGTTACAGGAAACGAACGCTTGAACCTAGAAGAGTGAAAGTTTGGCAGCCAAGTGGGATTAGTGAACTGATCATTACCACCAAGTATCATCAAGATTTGGTGAAAAAATGTTTGCTGAGATTTCAGCAAACTAGTAGTTTTTTGGAAGCTTGGCAACCCCTTTCAAACGAAAGTGTTTTTCGCCAGTTTCTGCATGGGGTACTTCAAGAGGAAACAAACCATAGAGATAGAACTAACAACTACTTCATTTTGTCAAGTTTCAAGGAGCTAGCACAAACCGTGTTTGATTTAGAGTTTCAAACACATCTATCTATATAGCAGAAAACAGAGTGAAACCTAAAAATTCAAAGTGTTACTGGAAACGAACGCTTCAACCTAGAAGAGTGAAAATTGGGCAGCCAAGTGGGCTTAGTGAACTGATCATTACCACCAAGTATCATCAAGATTTGGTGAGAAAATGTTTGCTGAGATTTCAGCAAATAAGTAGTTTTTTGGAAGCTTGGCCACCCCTTTCAAACGAAAGTGTTCTTCGCCAGTCTCTGCATGGGGTACTTCAAGAGGAAACAAACCATAGAGATAGAACTTAGAACTACTTCATTTGGTCAAGTTTCAAGGAGCTAGCACAAACCGTGTTTGATTTAGAGTTTCAAACACATCTATCTATATAGCAGAAAACAGAGAGAAACATAAAAATTCAAAGTGTTACTGGAAACGAACTCTTGAACCTACAAGAGTGAAAATTGGGCAGCCAAGTGGGCTTAGTGAACTGATCATTACCACCAAGTATCATCAAGATTTGGTGAAAAAATGTTTGCGGATATTTCAGCAAACTAGTAGTTTTTTGGAAGCTTGGCAACCCCTTTCAAACGAAAGTGTTCTTTGCCAGTCTCTGCATGGGTACTTCAAGAGGAAACAAACCATAGAGATAGAACTTAGAACTACTTCATTTTGTCAAGTTTCACGGAGCTAGCACAAACCGTGTTTGATTTAGAGTTTCAAACACATCTATCTATATAGCAGAAAACAGAGAGAAACCTAAAAATTCAAAGTGTTACTGGAAACGAACGCTTGAACCTAGACGAGTGAAAATTGGGCAGCCAAGTGGGCTTAGTGAACTGATCATTACCACCAAGTATCATCAAGATTTGGTGAGAAAATGTTTGCTGAGATTTCAGCAAATGAGTAGTTTTTTGGAAGCTTGGCAACCCCTTTCAAACGAAAGTGTTCTTCGCCAGTCTCTGCATGGGGTACTTCAAGAGGAAACAAACCATAGAGATAGAACTTAGAACTACTACATTTTGTCAAGTTTCACGGAGCTAGCACAAACCGTGTTTGATTTAGAGTTTCAAACACATCTATCTATATAGCAGAAAACAGAGTGAAACCTAAAAATTCAAACTGTTACTGGAAACGAACGCTTGAACCTAGAAGAGTGAAAGTTGGGCAGTCAAGTGGGATTAGTGAACTGATCATTACCACCAAGTATCATCAAGATTTGGTGAAAAAATGTTTGCTGAGATTTCAGCAAACGAGTAGTTTTTTGGAAGCTTGGCAACCCCTTTCAAACGAAAGTGTTCTTCGCCAGTCTCTGCATGGGGTACTTCAAGAGGAATCAAACCATAGAGATAGAACTTAGAACTACTTCATTTGGTCAAGTTTCAAGGAGCTAGCACAAACCGTGTTTGATTTAGAGTTTCAAACACATCTATCTATATAGCAGACAACAGAGAGAAACCTAAAAATTCAAAGTGTTACTGGAAACGAACGCTTGAACCTACAAGAGTGAAAATTGGGCAGCCAAGTGGGCTTAGTGAACTGATCATTACCACCAAGTATCATCAAGATTTGGTGAAAAAATGTTTGCTGAGATTTCAGCAAACTAGTAGTTTTTTGGAAGCTTGGCAACCCCTTTCAAGCGAAAGTGTTCTTTGCCAGTCTCTGCATGGGTTACTTCAAGAGGAAACAAACCATAGAGATAGAACTTAGAACTACTTCATTTTGTCAAGTTTCACGGAGCTAGCACAAACCGTGTTTGATTTAGAGTTTCAAACACATCTATCTATATAGCAGAAAACAGAGTGAAACCTAAAAATTCAAACTGTTACTGGAAACGAACGCTTGAACCTGGAAGAGTGAAAGATGGGCAGCCAAGTGGGATTAGTGAGCTGATCATTACCACCAAGTATCATCAAGATTTGGTGAAAAAATGTTTGCTGAGATTTCAGCAAACTAGTAGATTTTTGGAAGCATGGCAACCCCTTTCAAACGAAAGTGTTTTTCCCCAGTCTCTGCATGGGGTACTTCAAGAGGAAACAAACCATAGAGATAGAACTTAGAACTACTTCATTTTGTCAAGTTTCAAGGAGCTAGCACAAACGATTTAGAGTTTCAAAACACATCTATCTATATCGCAGAAAACAGAATGAAACCTAAAAATTCAAAGTGTTACTGGAAACGAACGCTTGAACCTAGAAGAGTGAAAATTGGGCAGCCAAGTGGGATTAGTGAACTGATCATTACCACCAAGTATCATCAAGATTTGGTGAAAAAATGTTTGCTGAGATTTCAGCAAACGAGTAGTTTTTTGGAAGCTTGGCAACCCCTTTCAAACGAAATGTTCTTCGCCAGTCTCTGCATGGGGTACTTCAAGAGGAAACAAACCATAGAGATAGAACGTAGAACTACTTCATTTTCTCAAGTTTCACGGAGCTAGCACCAACCGTGTTTGATTTAGAGTTTCAAACACATCTATCTATATAGCAGAAAACAGAGTGAAACCTAAAAATTCAAACTGTTACTGGAAACGAACGCTTGAACCTAGAAGATTGAAAGTTGGGCAGCCAAGTGGGATTAGTGAACTGATCATTACCACCAAGTATCATCAAGATTTGGTGAAAAAATGTTTGCTGAGATTTCAGCAAACGAGTAGATTTTTGGAAGCTTGGCAACCCCTTTCAAACGAAAGTGTTCTTCGCCAGTCTCTGCATGGGGTACTTCAAGAGGAAACAAACCATAGAGATAGAACTTAGAACTACTTCATTTGGTCAAGTTTCAAGGAGCTAGCACAAACCGTGTTTGATTTAGAGTTTCAAACACATCTATCTATATAGCAGAAAACAGAGTGAAACCTAAAAATTCAAAGTGTTACTGGAAACGAACGCTTGAACCTAGAAGAGTGAAAATTGGGCAGCCAAGTGGGCTTAGTGAACTGATCATTACCACCAAGTATTATCAAGATTTGGTGAAAAAATGTTTGCTGAGATTTCAGCAAACGAGTCGTTTTTTGGAAGCTTGGCAACCCCTTTCAAACGAAAGTGTTCCTTCGCCAGTCTCTGCATGGGGTACTTCAAGAGGAAACAAACCATAGAGATAGAACTTAGAACTACTTCATTTGGTCAAGTTTCACGGAGCTAGCACGAACCGTGTTTGATTTAGAGTTTCAAACACATCTATCAATGTAGAAGAAAACAGAGTGAAACCTAAAAATTCAAACTGTTACTGGAAACGAACGCTTGAACCTAGAAGATTTGAAAGTTGGGCAGACAAGTGGGATTAGTGAACTGATCATTACCACCAAGAATCATCAAGATTTGGTGAAAAAATGTTTGCTGAGATTTCAGCAAACGAGTAGTTTTTTGGAAGCATGGCAACCCCTTTCAAATGAAAGTGTTTTTCCCCAGTCTCTGCATGGGGTACTTCAAGAGGAAACAAACCATAGAGATAGAACTTAGAACTACTTCATTTTGTCAAGTTTCAAGGAGCTAGCACAAACCGTGTTAGATTTAGAGTTTCAAACACATCTATCTATATCGCAGAAAACAGAATGAAACCTAAAAATTCAAAGTGTTACTGGAAACGAACGCTTGAACCTAGAAGAGTGAAAATTGGGCAGCCAAGTGGGCTTAGTGAACTGATCATTACCACCAAGTATCATCAAGATTTGGTGAAAAAATGTTTGCTGAGATTTCAGCAAACGAGTAGTTTTTTGGAAGCTTGGCAACCCCTTTCAAACGAAAATGTTCTTCGCCAGTCTCTGCATGGGGTACTTCAAGAGGAAACAAACCATAGAGATAGAACGTAGAACTACTTCATTTTCTCAAGTTTCACGGAGCTAGCACCAACCGTGTTTGATTTAGAGTTTCAAACACATCTATCTATATAGCAGAAAACAGAGTGAAACCTAAAAATTCAAACTGTTACTGGAAACGAACGCTTGAACCTAGAAGATTGAAAGTTGGGCAGCCAAGTGGGATTAGTGAACTGATCATTACCACCAAGTATCATCAAGATTTTGGTGAAAAAATGTTTTGCTGAGATTTCAGCAAACGAGTAGTTTTTTGGAAGCTTGGCAACCCCTTTCAACGAAAGTGTTCTTCGCCAGTCTCTGCATGGGGTACTTCAAAGAGGAAACAAACCATAGAGATAGAAACTTAGAACTACTTCATTTGGTCAAGTTTCAAGGAGCTAGCACAAACCGTGTTTGATTTAGAGTTTCAAACACATCTATCTATATAGCAGAAAACAGAGAGAAACCTAAAAATTCAAAGTGTTACTGGAAACGAACGCTTGAACCTACAAGAGTGAAAATTGGGCAGCCAAGTGGGCTTAGTGAACTGATCATTACCACCAAGTATCATCAAGATTTTGGTGAAAAAATGTTTGCTGAGATTTCAGCAAACGAGTAGTTTTTTGGAAGCTTGGCAACCCCTTTCAAACGAAAGTGTTCTTCGCCAGTCTCTGCATGGGGTACTTCAAGAGGAAACAAACCATAGAGATAGAACTTAGAACTACTTCATTTTGTCAAGCTTCAAGGAGCTAGCACAAACCATGTTTGATTTAGAGTTTCAAACACATCTATCTATATAGCAGAAAACAGAGAGAAACCTAAAAATTCAAAGTGTTACTGGAAACG
This sequence comes from Callospermophilus lateralis, assembly GCF_048772815.1. Taxonomy (NCBI): domain Eukaryota; kingdom Metazoa; phylum Chordata; class Mammalia; order Rodentia; family Sciuridae; genus Callospermophilus; species Callospermophilus lateralis. The sequence goes on along the minus strand of NW_027515989.1, from coordinate 9,587 downwards.
AACGCTTGAACCTAGAAGAGTGAAAGTTGGGCAGCCAAGTGGGATTAGTGAACTGATCATTACCACCAAGTATCATCAAGATTTGGTGAAAAAATGTTTGCTGAGATTTCAGCAAACTAGTAGTTTTTTGGAAGCATGGCAACCCCTTTCAAACGAAAGTGTTTTTCGCCAGTTTCTGCATGGGGTACTTCAAGAGGAAAAAAACCATAGAGATAGAACTTAGAACTACTTCATTTTGTCAAGTTTCAAGGAGCTAGCACAAACCGTGTTTGATTTAGAGTTTCAAACACATCTATCTATATAGCAGAAAACAGAGTGAAACCTAAAAATTCAAAGTGTTACTGGAAACGAACGCTTGAACCTAGAAGAGTGAAAACTGGGCAGCCAAGTGGGATTAGTGAACTGATCATTACCACCAAGTATCATCAAGATTTGGTGAAAAAAATGTTTGCTGTGATTTCAGCAAACGAGTAGTTTTTTGGAAGCTTGGCAACCAATTTCAAACGAAAGTGTTCTTCGCCAGTCTCTGCATGGGGTACTTCAAGAGGAAACAAACCATAGAGATAGAACGTAGAACTACTTCATTTTGTCAAGTTTCACGGAGCTAGCACAACCGTGTTTGATTTAGAGTTTCAAACACATCTATCTATATAGCAGAAAACAGAGTGAAACCTAAAAATTCAAACTGTTACTGGAAACGAACGCTTGAACCTAGAAGATTGAAAGTTGGGCAGCCAAGTGGGATTAGTGAACTGATCATTACCACCAAGTATCATCAAGATTTGGTGAAAAAATGTTTGCTGAGATTTCAGCAAACGAGTAGTTTTTTGGAAGCTTGGCAACCCCTTTCAAACGAAAGTGTTCATCGCCAGTCTCTGCATGGGGTACTTCAAGAGGAAAACAAACCATAGAGATAGAACTTAGAACTACTTCATTTGGTCAAGTTTCAAGGAGCTAGCACAAACCGTGTTTGATTTAGAGTTTCAAACACATCTATCTATATAGCAGAAAACAGAGAGAAACCTAAAAATTCAAAGTGTTACTGGAAACGAACGCTTGAACCTAGAAGAGTGAAAATTGGGCAGCCAAGTGGGCTTAGTGAACTGATCATTACCACCAAGTATCATCAAGATTTGGTGAAAAAATGTTTGCTGAGATTTCAGCAAACTAGTAGTTTTTTGGAAGCTTGGCAACCCCTTTCAAGCGAAAGTGTTCTTTGCCAGTCTCTGCATGGGGTACTTCAAGAGGAAACAAACCATAGAGATAGAACTTAGAACTACTTCATTTTGTCAAGTTTCACGGAGCTAGCACAAACCGTGTTTGATTTAGAGTTTCAAACACATCTATCTATATAGCAGAAAACAGAGTGAAACCTAAAAATTCAAACTGTTACTGGAAACGAACGGTTGAACCTAGAAGAGTGAAAGATGGGCAGCCAAGTGGGATTAGTGAGCTGATCATTACCACCAAGTATCATCAAGATTTGGTGAAAAAATGTTTGCTGAGATTTCAGCAAACTAGTAGATTTTTGGAAGCATGGCAACCCCTTTCAAACGAAAGTGTTTTTCCCCAGTCTCTGCATGGGGTACTTCAAGAGGAAACAAACCATAGAGATAGAACTTAGAACTACTTCATTTTGTCAAGTTTCAAGGAGCTAGCACAAACCGTGTTTGATTTAGAGTTTCAAACACATCTATCTATATCGCAGAAAACAGAATGAAACCTAAAAATTCAAAGTGTTACTGGGAAACGAACGCTTGAACCTAGAAGAGTGAAAATTGGGCAGCCAAGTGGGCTTAGTGAACTGATCATTACCACCAAGTATCATCAAGATTTGGTGAAAAAATGTTTGCTGAGATTTCAGCAAACGAGTAGTTTTTTGGAAGCTTGGCAACCCCTTTCAACGAAAATGTTCTTCGCCAGTCTCTGCATGGGGTACTTCAAGAGGAAACAAACCATAGAGATAGAACGTAGAAACTACTTCATTTTCTCAAGTTTCACGGAGCTAGCACCAACCGTGTTTGATTTAGAGTTTCAAACACATCTATCTATATAGCAGAAAACAGAGTGAAACCTAAAAATTCAAACTGTTACTGGAAACGAACGCTTGAACCTAGAAGATTGAAAGTTGGGCAGCCAAGTGGGATTAGTGAACTGATCATTACCACCAAGTATCATCAAGATTTGGTGAAAAAATGTTTGCTGAGATTTCAGCAAACGAGTAGATTTTTGGAAGCTTGGCAACCCCTTTCAAACGAAAGTGTTTTTCGCCAGTCTCTGCATGGGGTACTTCAAGAGGAAACAAACCATAGAGATAGAACTTAGAACTACTTCATTTGGTCAAGTTTCAAGGAGCTAGCCACAAACCGTGTTTGATTTAGAGTTTCAAACACATCTATCTATATAGCAGAAAACAGAGTGAAACCTAAAAATTCAAAGTGTTACTGGAAACGAACGCTTGAACCTAGAAGAGTGAAAATTGGGCAGCCAAGTGGGCTTAGTGAACTGATCATTACCACCAAGTATCATCAAGATTTGGTGAAAAAATGTTTGCTGAGATTTCAGCAAACGAGTCGTTTTTTGGAAGCTTGGCAACCCCTTTCAAACGAAAGTGTTCTTCGCCAGTCTCTGCATGGGGTACTTCAAGAGGAAACAAACCATAGAGATAGAACTTAGAACTACTTCATTTGGTCAAGTTTCACGGAGCTAGCACGAACCGTGTTTGATTTAGAGTTTCAAACACATCTATCAATGTAGCAGAAAACAGAGTGAAACCTAAAAATTCAAACTGTTACTGGAAACGAACGCTTGAACCTAGAAGATTGAAAGTTGGGCAGACAAGTGGGATTAGTGAACTGATCATTACCACCAAGAATCATCAAGATTTGGTGAAAAAATGTTTGCTGAGATTTCAGCAAACGAGTAGTTTTTTGGAAGCATGGCAACCCCTTTCAAACGAAAGTGTTTTTTCCCAGTCTCTGCATGGGGTACTTCAAGAGGAAACAAACCATAGAGATAGAACTTAGAACTACTTCATTTTGTCAAGTTTCAAGGAGCTAGCACAACCGTGTTTGATTTAGAGTTTCAAACACATCTATCTATATCGCAGAAAACAGAATGAAACCTAAAAATTCAAAGTGTTACTGGAAACGAACGCTTGAACCTAGAAGAGTGAAAATTGGGCAGCCAAGTGGGCTTAGTGAACTGATCATTACCACAAGTATCATCAAGATTTGTGAAAAAATGTTTGCTGAGATTTCAGCAAACGAGTAGTTTTTTGGAAGCTTGGCAACCACTTTCAAACGAAAATGGTTCTTCGCCAGTCTCTGCATGGGGTACTTCAAGAGGAAACAAACCATAGAGATAGAACGTAGAACTACTTCATTTTCTCAAGTTTCACGGAGCTAGCACCAACCGTGTTTGATTTAGAGTTTCAAACACATCTATCTATATAGCAGAAAACAGAGTGAAACCTAAAAATTCAAACTGTTACTGGAAACGAACGCTTGAACCTAGAAGATTGAAAGTTGGGCAGCCAAGTGGGATTAGTGAACTGATCATTACCACCAAGTATCATCAAGATTTGGTGAAAAAATGTTTGCTGAGATTTCAGCAAACGAGTCGTTTTTTGGAAGCTTGGCAACCCCTTTCAAACGAAAGTATTCTTCGCCAGTCTCTGCATGGGGTACTTCAAGAGGAAACAAACCATAGAGATAGAACTTAGAACTACTTCATTTGGTCAAGTTTCAAGGAGCTAGCACAAACCGTGTTTGATTTAGAGTTTCAAACACATCTATCTATATAGCAGAAAAACAGAGAGAAACCTAAAAATTCAAAGTGTTACTGGAAACGAACGCTTGAACCTAGAAGATTGAAAGTTGGGCAGCCAAGTGGGCTTAGTGAACTGATCATTACCACCAAGTATCATCAAGATTTGGTGAAAAAATGTTTGCTGAGATTTCAGCAAACGAGTAGTTTTTTGGAAGCTTGGCAACCCCTTTCAAACGAAAGTGTTCTTCGCCAGTCTCTGCATGGGGGTACTTCAAGAGGAAACAAACCATAGAGATAGAACTTAGAAACTACTTCATTTTGTCAAGCTTCAAGGAGCTAGCACAAACCGTGTTTGATTTTAGAGTTTCAAACACATCTATCTATATAGCAGAAAACAGAGAGAAACCTAAAAATTCAAAGTGTTACTGGAAACGAACGCTTGAACCTAGAAGAGTGAAAGTTGGGCAGCCAAGTGGGATTAGTGAACTGATCATTACCACCAAGTATCATCAAGATTTGGTGAAAAAATGTTTGCTGAGATTTCAGCAAACTAGTAGTTTTTTGGAAGCATGGCAACCCCTTTCAAACGAAAGTGTTTTTCGCCAGTTTCTGCATGGGGTACTTCAAGAGGAAAAAACCATAGAGATAGAACTTAGAACTACTTCATTTTGTCAAGTTTCAAGGAGCTAGCACAAACCGTGTTTGATTTAGAGTTTCAAACACATCTATCTATATAGCAGAAAACAGAGTGAAACCTAAAAATTCAAAGTGTTACTGGAAACGAACGCTTGAACCTAGAAGAGTGAAAACTGGGCAGCCAAGTGGGATTAGTGAACTGATCATTCCCACCAAGTATCATCAAGATTTGGTGAAAAAATGTTTGCTGTGATTTCAGCAAACGAGTAGTTTTTTTTAAGCTTGGCAACCAATTTCAAACGAAAGTGTTCTTCGCCAGTCTCTGCATGGGGTACTTCAAGAGGAAACAAACCATAGAGATAGAACGTAGAACTACTTCATTTTGTCAAGTTTCACGGAGCTAGCACAAACCGTGTTTGATTTAGAGTTTCAAACACATCTATCTATATAGCAGAAAACAGAGTGAAACCAAAAAATTCAAACTGTTACTGGAAACGAACGCTTGAACCTAGAAGATTGAAAGTTTTGCAGCCAAGTGGGATTTAGTGAACTGATCATTACCACCAAGTATCATCAAAGAGTTGGTGAAAAATGTTTGCTGAGATTTCAGCAAACGAGTAGTTTTTTGGAAGCTTGGCAACCCCTTTAAAACGAAAGTGTTTTTCGCCAGTCTCTGCATGGGGTACTTCAAGAGGAAACAAACCATAGAGATAGAACTTAGAACTACTTCATTTGGTCAAGTTTCAAGGAGCTAGCACAAACCGTGTTTGATTTAGAGTTTCAAACACATCTATCTATATCGCAGAAAACAGAATGAAACCTAAAAATTCAAAGTGTTACTGGAAACGAACGCTTGAACCTAGAAGAGTGAAAATTGGGCAGCCAAGTGGGGCTTAGTGAACTGATCATTACCACCAAGTATCATCAAGATTTGGTGAAAAAATGTTTGCTGAGATTTCAGCAAACGAGTAGTTTTTTGGAAGCTTGGCAACCCCTTTCAAACGAAAGTGTTCTTCGCCAGTCTCTGCATGGGGTACTTCAAGAGGAAACAAACCATAGAGATAGAACGTAGAACTACTTCATTTTCTCAAGTTTCACGGGAGCTAGCACCAACCGTGTTTGATTTAGAGTTTCAAACACATCTATCTATATAGCAGAAAACAAAGTGAAACCTAAAAATTCAAACTGTTACTGGAAACGAACGCTTGAACCTAGAAGATTGAAAGTTGGGCAGCCAAGTGGGATTAGTGAACTGATGATTACCACCAAGTATCATTAAGATTTGGTGAAAAAATGTTTGCTGAGATTTCAGCAAACTAGTAGTTTTTGGAAGCTTGGCAACCCCTTTCAAACCGAAAGTGTTTTTCGCCAGTTTCTGCATGGGGTACTTCAAGAGGAAACAAACCATAGAGATAGAACTAACAACTACTTCATTTTGTCAAGTTTCAAGGAGCTAGCACAAACCGTGTTTGATTTAGAGTTTCAAACACATCTATCTATATAGCAGAAAACAGAGTGAAACCTAAAAATTCAAAGTGTTACTGGAAAACGAACGCTTCAACTAGAAGAGTGAAAATTGGGCAGCCAAGTGGCCTTAAGTGAACTGATCATTACCACCAAGTATCATCAAGATTTGGTGAGAAAATGTTTGCTGAGATTTCAGCAAATGAGTAGTTTTTTGGAAGCTTGGCAACCCCTTTCAAACGAAAGTGTTCTTCGCCAGTCTCTGCATGGGGTACTTCAAGAGGAAACAAACCATAGAGATAGAACGTAGAACTACTTCATTTTGTCAAGTTTCACGGAGCTAGCACAAACCGTGTTTGATTTAGAGTTTCAAACACATCTATCTATATAGCAGAAAACAGAGTGAAACCTAAAAATTCAAACTGTTACAGGAAACGAACGCTTGAACCTGAGAAGAGTGAAAGTTGGGCAGCCAAGTGGGATTAGTGAACTGATCATTACCACCAAGTATCATCAAGATTTGGTGAAAAAATGTTTGCTGAGATTTCAGCAAACTAGTAGTTTTTTGGAAGCTTGGCAACCCCTTTCAAACGAAAGTGTTTTTCGCCAGTTTCTGCATGGGGTACTTCAAGAGGAAACAAACCATAGAGATAGAACTAACAACTACTTCATTTTGTCAAGTTTCAAGGAGCTAGCACAAACCGTGTTTGATTTAGAGTTTCAAACACATCTATCTATATAGCAGAAAACAGAGTGAAACCTAAAAATTCAAAGTGTTACTGGAAACGAACGCTTCAACCTAGAAATGTGAAAATTGGGCAGCCAAGTGGGCTTAGTGAACTGATCATTACCACCAAGTATCATCAAGATTTGGTGAGAAAATGTTTGCTGAGATTTCAGCAAATGAGTAGTTTTTTGGAAGCTTGGCCACCCCTTTCAAACGAAAGTGTTCTTCGCCAGTCTCTGCATGGGGTACTTCAAGAGGAAACAAACCATAGAGATAGAACGTAGAACTACTTCATTTTGTCAAGTTTCACGGAGCTAGCACAAACCGTGTTTGATTTAGAGTTTCAAACACATCTATCTATATAGCAGAAAACAGAGTGAAACCTAAAAATTCAAACTGTTACAGGAAACGAACGCTTGAACCTAGAAGAGTGAAAGTTGGGCAGCCAAGTGGGATTAGTGAACTGATCATTACCACCAAGTATCATCAAGATTTGGTGAAAAAATGTTTGCTGAGATTTCAGCAAACTAGTAGTTTTTTGGAAGCTTGGCAACCCCTTTCAAAACGAAAGTGTTTTTCGCCAGTTTCTGCATGGGGTACTTCAAGAGGAAACAAACCATAGAGATAGAACTAACAACTACTTCATTTTGTCAAGTTTCAAGGAGCTAGCACAAACCGTGTTTGATTTAGAGTTTCAAACACATCTATCTATATAGCAGAAAACAGAGTGAAACCTAAAAATTCAAAGTGTTACTGGAAACGAACGCTTGAACCTAGAAGAGTGAAAATTGGGCAGCCAAGTGGGCTTAGTGAACTGATCATTACCACCAAGTATCATCAAGATTTGGTGAAAAAATGTTTGCTGAGATTTCAGCAAACGAGTAGTTTTTTGGAAGCTTGGCAACCCTTTCAAACGAAAGTGTTCTTCGCCAGTCTCTGCATGGGGTACTTCAAGAGGAAACAAACCATAGAGATAGAACTTAGAACTACTACATTTTGTCAAGTTTCACGGAGCTGGCACAAACCGTGTTTGATTTAGAGTTTCAAACACATCTATCTATATAGCAGAAAACAGAGTGAAACCTAAAAATTCAAACTGTTACTGGAAACGAACGCTTTGAACCTAGAAGAGTGAAAGTTGGGCAGTCAAGTGGGATTAGTGAACTGATCATTACCACCAAGTATCATCAAGATTTGGTGAAAAAATGTTTGCTGAGATTTCAGCAAACGAGTAGTTTTTTGGAAGCTTGGCAACCCCTTTCAAACGAAAGTGTTCTTCGCCAGTCTCTGCATGGGGTACTTCAAGAGGAAACAAACCATAGAGATAGAACTTAGAACTACTTCATTTGGTCAAGTTTCAAGAGCTAGCACAAACCGTGTTTGATTTAGAGTTTCAAACACATCTATCTATATAGCAGAAAACAGAGAGAAACCTAAAAATTCAAAGTGTTACTGGAAACGAACGCTTGAACCTACAAGAGTGAAAATTGGGCAGCCAAGTGGGCTTAGTGAACTGATCATTACCACCAAGTATCATCAAGATTTGGTGAAAAAATGTTTGCTGAGATTTCAGCAAACTAGTAGTTTTTTGGAAGCTTGGCAACCCCTTTCAAGCGAAAGTGTTCTTTGCCAGTCTCTGCATGGGGTACTTCAAGAGGAAACAAACCATAGAGATAGAACTTAGAACTACTTCATTTTGTCAAGTTTCACGGAGCTAGCACAAATCGTGTTTGATTTAGAGTTTCAAACACATCTATCTATATAGCAGAAAACAGAGTGAAACCTAAAAATTCAAACTGTTACTGGAAACGAACGCTTGAACCTAGAAGAGTGAAAGATGGGCAGCCAAGTGGGATTAGTGAGCTGATCATTACCACCAAGTATCATCAAGATTTGGTGAAAAAAGTGTTTGCTGAGATTTCAGCAAACTAGTAGTTTTTTGGAAGCATGGCAACCCCTTTCAAACGAAAGTGTTTTCCCCAGTCTCTGCATGGGGTACTTCAAGAGGAAACAAACCATAGAGATAGTACTTAGAACTACTTCATTTTGTCAAGTTTCAAGGAGCTAGCACAAACCGTGTTTGATTTAGAGTTTCAAACACATCTATCTATATAGCAGAAAACAGAGTGAAACCTAAAAATTCAAACTGTTACTGGAAACGAACGCTTGAACCTAGAAGATTGAAAGTTGGGCAGCCAAGTGGGATTAGTGAACTGATCATTACCACCAAGTATCATCAAGATTTGGTGAAAAAATGTTTGCTGAGATTTCAGCAAACGAGTAGTTTTTTGGAAGCTTGGCAACCCCTTTCAAACGAAAGTGTTCTTCGCCAGTCTCTGCATGGGGTACTTCAAGAGGAAACAAACCATAGAGATAGAAGTTAGAACTACTTCATTTGGTCAAGTTTCAAGGAGCTAGCACAAACCGTGTTTGATTTAGAGTTTCAAACACATCTATCTATATAGCAGAAAACAGAGAGAAACCTAAAAATTCAAAGTGTTACTGGAAACGAACGCTTGAACCTACAAGAGTAAAAATTGGGCAGCCAAGTGGGCCTAGTGAACTGATCATTACCACCAAGTATCATCAAGATTTGGTGAAAAAATGTTTGCTGAGATTTCAGCAAACTAGTAGTTTTTTGGAAGCTTGGCAACCCCTTTCAAGCGAAAGTGTTCTTTGCCAGTCTCTGCATGGGGTACTTCAAGAGGAAACAAACCATAGAGATAGAACTTAGAACTACTTCATTTTGTCAAGTTTCACGGAGCTAGCACAAACCGTGTTTGATTTAGAGTTTCAAACACATCTATCTATATAGCAGAAAACAGAGTGAAACCTAAAAATTCAAACTGTTACTGGAAACGAACGCTTGAACCTAGAAGAGTGAAAGATGGGGCAGCCAAGTGGGATTAGTGAGCTGATCATTACCACCAAGTATCATCAAGATTTGGTGAAAAAATGTTTGCTGAGATTTCAGCAAACTAGTAGTTTT